>NC_053027.1:575144569-575284174 GCF_003073215.2 Triticum urartu | reverse complement strand
CTTTGCTCCCTAGTCATCGAAACCCCATCAATTCCATCACAACTAGACGTAGGCTTTTACCTTCATCGAAGGGGCCGAACTAGTATAAACTCTCTTGCATCCCTGTGTCCGCTTTAAACCCCTTCAAGCTAACCCGTTGCGATGGCTCCACGACTAAGTCCTTTCTCTAGGACATCTGCCGTGACAAAACCACGACAGTTGGCGCCCACCGTGGGGCTATCGCATGATGGTTTCAAGTTCTTGGAGGGCCGCTTTGAAGTACTCGAGGGCTACGCTGTGGGCCGGATGACTAAGAGTCGTCGCGGCAAGCTCTACATCGATGATGCAGGATGGGGCCCCGAGGCCGGCTCAGTTGAGTACGGGTACCGGGTCCCCTTTGGTGGCATACACGTTTTCATCGGCAAGATCGGTGAACCGGGCCCTGAGCCGGACATCTGCACCGACCTCGTCGAAACGGCTCAGCGTGCGCGGTCCGCCCCGGTTAAACCTGCCGTGAAGCGTGCCTTCGTGGGAGTCATCCATGGAGGAAGTTATGAGGATGGATCGGAATTTCGCGGCGAGACCGTCGTTTATTCCGGCGATGAGTCATCAACCGGAGAAACCGAATCTCTATATCAGCTACTAGATGGCCAGATTGGGGGCTGTTCCGATGGTGACAGTATTCCGGACCCCTCTGATCTACCCAACCAAGTTGGAATATTCATGGCTGGCACACAAGCAGCGCTTCATTCTTCGACCGCTGTGCCAATGACCTCCGGTTCAGTAGCGGCAACGGCTGCCGTGGCAGGAAGCTCTCTACGCCCGCCGGCTCAAGTTCTATCAGATCTATTTGATGCATTGGCCGTGCTTATGGCAGAAGCTAACCCGGCGGATCAGGATGTCCACAACGCGGAGATTGCAAAGGTGAAGGAACAGATCACCCAGGCCAAGGCGGACCTGGCAGCTGAGAATGCCAGGATGACCGCAGAGCGGGCCGCTCTAGACGCACAAGCCTACAGGCTCATGTTGGACCAGAACGCGTCGCATGAAGTCATGAAGAGGAAGTACCGATCCCGTTTGCCTTCGGCCTTCGAGGCCAGAGACCTTTTCAACACCCCAGGAGCAGGAACCAGTAACCCGCTGGAGGGAAACCGGGCGGAAGCTCCTGGGACCGGCGCACCGGTTCAACCCGGTCTGATGGATCTGCCTCGTCAAAACACTGTTATACCTCAGGCTGTTTCAACACCTCCGGGTCACTACTCCAACCCGATGGACAATCTCATTGCCGCTGCTGCACGGCTGGAGGCCATTCCAATTGAAGGTGACTCGCCGCAGGCGGTAGAGACGCGACGGGTCAAGGAGCTTCTTAGGACAGCTTTGGTCCAACAGGAAGCATACTCGTATGGCCGCGACCGGATCCACTCGACCCCTCGTCCAAGCCGGAGCTATAGTGGGCCCATGGATGAACCGGCAATGTCAAGTAATGAACAACGTGGAGCACCCCGCGGAAACGACCCGGCAGGTGGTGCTGATAATGCTCAGGAAGTGGTGGACCGGGCCCGAGCGCGCAGGGAGGCCGAGTTAGCTGCACAGTATCAGGCTCGGCAGCTTACGCCGGTTCACCCAACTATCTCGGTCGAACCTGGTGTTACTTCTAGTTCTTTGGGGGTACCTTGCCTTGTCCCCAGTTTACGCAATGTGCGCCTGCCCAAGGATTTCAAAGGCCCGCGCAAGGTACCAAATTACACGGCGGATCAACCTCCAGAGACATGGGTGGAGAGCTATGAGATGGCCATGGAAATGCTTGATGTGGATGATGCGGCATGTGCGAAGTACTTCACCATGATGCTCGAAGGAACGGCCCGTACTTGGTTAAAAAGCTTACCGGCCAATTCTATCAGTTCATGGGACCAATTACGAGCCCGGTTTATCAGTAATTTCAAGGATACATGTAAGCAGCCTATGTCGATAGTGGACTTAGTTGCCTGTGTCCAGGAGGAAGGAGAATCGACGACTCATTGGGTGCGCCGGGTCTCGCAGGTTCTGCATTCATCAGATCGCATCAACGCTGACACCGCGGTTATAACCCTAGAAGGCAATTGCCGGTTTGGGCCCCTAAAGATGATATTAGGATGGATGAAGCGCCATTGCACTGCCATGGGGACCCTCATGGCTGCCTTGGTAAAGTATGCTGATTCTGATAGTACCAAGGATCCCGAGTCTGATGATGACAAGACAGGGAAGGGAAAGAAGAACAACAACTCCAAAGGTCAACAGCACCACTCGGCAGGTAACGGTAACGGAGGCAAGCGTAAAGCGGATGGCAACATGGACTTCATGGCTAATACCAACGCGCAGGACAAGGGTCAGCAACGCAAGGGTAAACCGCCGAATTGCAGTGGAGCGCCTAACCCTAACCCGGACCGCTTAAATTATCTATTGAACCATCCCTGTCCAAAGCATGGGACGAAGGAGGTGCCGGCAAACCACCTTTGGAAGGATTGCTTCGTTATACAGGAGTTCAAGAATTCTAATGCTTTCCGGTATGATCACGGCTCCAGCGGTGGCTCAGGATCCGGGCCGGGATACGGTGGAGGAAATTCCGATTCAGGATTTAATGGTAATCCGGGCGGACATAACAATCAAAATAATCAGAACAACCAGGGTGGTTATAACCAGGGTGGTTACAACCAGCAGCAGCAACAGTCGGGTTACCAAAGCAACCCAAAGCAGTTGAATAGTGGGAAGTACCATGTTTTCACCACTAGCTTGGACAAGCGAGACCGGAAGGTTCAGAGGCGGGCAGTCAACTCTGTTGAACCGGCCGTGCCCCGTTATCTATGCTGGTCTGAACAGCCAATCATATGGAGCAGAGAGGATCACCCTCCCCAGGTTGATAATCCGGGTCAGTTGGCTCTGGTGGTGGCGCCTCAGGTGGGAGGTACAAGTTCACCAAGGTGCTCATGGATGGAGGGAGCAGCATTAATATCTTATACTATGAGACCTTCCGTCGTATGGGACTAACAGATAAACATCTCAAACCTTCCAACACGGTGTTCCACGGTGTGGTACCTGGCAAGTCAGCATATCCTGTTGGTAAGATAGCTCTAGAAGTGGCCTTTGGAGATGATCATGATTCCAGGTCGGAAACATTGATGTTTGAAGTGGTGAAAATCCAAAGTCCATATCACGCCCTGTTTGGGCGACCAGCCTACGCCAAGTTTATGGCACGGCCCTGTTATGTGTATTTGCAGCTCAAGATGCCGGGTCACAAGGGGACAATAACGGTTCACGGAAGCCGTAAAATTGCTTTGGAGTGCGAGGAAGGAGATGCGGCTTACGCAGAGTCGGTTTGTGCCACCAAGGAGCTGAAGTATTATAAGGACAATGTTGATCCGGCGGACATGACTCCATTAAAGAAGCCAACTACGGAGCATGATCTGGCCCTGAAGTTCAAATCGGCAGCTGAAACTAAGCGTGTTGACTTCGTTCCTGGCGATTCGTCCAAGCAGTTCAGCATTAGTGCCAACTTGGATCTGAAATAGGAAAGCGCGCTCATCGAGTTCATCCATGAGAATCGGGACATTTTTGCATGGAAGCCCTCTGACATGCCAGGTGTACCGAGGCAACTCACTGAGCACACCCTTAATGTGGATCCTAAATACAAACCGGTAAAACAGTTCCTCCGCCGGTTTAACGAAGAAAGACGCAAGGCGATTGGAGAAGAGGTAGCCAGGCTCTTAGCAGCTGGCTTTATTATTGAAGTTTTCCACCCTGAGTGGCTTGCCAATCCGGTGCTGGTCCTTAAGAAAAACGGCACCTGGCGCATGTGTGTGGATTACACAGATCTTAATAAGGCTTGTCCAGCAGATCCTTTTGCCCTCCCCCGTATTTATCAAATTATTGATGCTACGGCGGGTTGTGAGCGTTTGAGTTTTTTGGATGCATATTCTGGCTATCATCAGATCAAAATGGCAGTTAAGGACCAGGAGAAGACGGCATTCATAACTCCCTTTGGAGCCTTCTGCTATGTGTCTATGCCCTTTGGGCTCAAAAGTGCCCAGGCATCTTATCAACGGTGTGTACAAAATTGTCTTCACAAGCAGATTGGTCGTAATGTACATGCTTACGTGGATGATATCGTGGTTAAGTCAAGGGAGAAGGAGACTCTGGTTGACGACTTGAAGGAAACCTTTGATAACCTGAGGACGTAAAAGATGATGATTAATCCGGCCAAGTGTGTCTTTGGAGTACCGGCAGGCAAGTTATTGGGTTTTCTGGTGTCCAACAGGGGAGTCGAGGCTAATCCGGAGAAGATCACAGCCATCACCTCCCTGGCTAACCCGAAGTGTATCAACGATGTTCAACGCCTGGCAGGATGGATTGCCGCGTTAAGCCAGTTTATCAGCCGCCTTGGTCAGAAGGCAATCCCTTTGTATCAGATGTTGAAGAAGACGGATCAATTCGTCTGGAGTTTTGCTGCTGACAAAGCATTTGAGGACTTAAAGCGGCAATTGGCCAATCCGCCTGTGCTCGCCGCTCCCATGGACAAGGAGCCGTTGCTAATATATGTTGCTGCTAATGCTCGTGCGGTCAGTGTGGCTATTGTGGTGGAGCGAAAAGAGGCAGGCAAGGAGCATCCGGTTCAACGTCCGGTCTATTATATCAGCGAGGTACTCATTGAGTCCAAGCAAAGGTATCCGCATTGGCAGAAGCTGGTATATGGAGTTTTTATGGAAAGCCGGAAGCTCAAACAATACTTCCAAGGGCATCCCATTACGGTGGTCAGTTCTGCTCCCTTGGGGGATATCATCCACAACCGGGAAGCGACTGGCCAGATTGCCAAGTGGGCTATAGAGCTTGGGCCGCACGGGTTGAAGTATGTGCCTCGGACGGCGGTTAAGTCTCAAGCACTTGTTGATTTCATCAATGATTGGACGGAACTGCAAGCACCTGACGAAAAGCCGGATCACACATATTGGACCATCCATTTTGACGGATCCAGGCAATTGGAAGGCTCGGGGGCTGGAGTCGTATTAACTTCCCCACGTGGTGATAAGTTTTGTTACGTTCTCCGCTTAATGTTCCCTTGTACTAACAATGCAGCTGAGTATGAAGCCTTGCTCCATGGTCTCTGGATGGCTAAGGAGATGAATCTAAGTCGAGTTAAGTGCTTTGGTGACTCGGACCTCATGGCTCAACAAGTGTCTGGCACTTGGGATTCCAAGGACCCACTCATGGCAGCATATCGTCGTGAGGTGGATATTGTTGCAGGTCACTTTAAAGGCTATCAGGTGGACCACGTGGACAGACGGAAGAATGAAGCGGCGGACGCTTTAAGCCGGCTCGGCTCTCAGCGCAAACCGGTCCCGCCCAATGTTTTTCTGGATGTGCTGCACAACCCGTCGGATTTGGCTATTCCTGATCCGGAGGCTCAATTGGTGGCAGCTCTTCATGTCATTCCAGATTGGACGCTTCCTTACCTGGCGTACATGAACCAGGGCGAATTACCAGAGGATGAGACTCTGGCCCGACAGATAATCCGGCGGTCCAAGTCCATGACTATTGTCAATGGCGAGTTGCATCATTGCAGTGTATCAGGGGCGTTTCAACGCTGTGTGTCTCCTGAAGAAGGCTGTGAAATTTTGCGTGAGATCCACGAAGGAGATTGTGGTCACCACGCCGGTTCAAAATCTTTGGTGGCTAAAGCATTTCGCCATGGCTTCTATTGGTGAACTGCTCATGCTGATGCAGAGGATCTGGTCAGACGATGTGACGGTTGCCAAAAGTTTTCAAGACGTGCTCATGTGCCGGCTCAAGAATTGAGAATGATTCCAATCACTTGGCCGTTTTCGACTTGGGTGCTGGATATGGTTGGGCCTTTCAAAAGGTCCAAAGATAAGAAGACCCACCTCCTGGTGGCGGTTGAAAAGTTTACAAAGTGGGTGGAGGCAGAACCTGTTAGCAAGTGTGATGCGGCCACGGCGGTTCAGTTCATCAAAAAAGTGATTTTCCGGTTTGGCTTTCCACACAGTATCATCACAGATAATGGTACCAATTTGTCCAAGGGTGCCATGAAGGAGTTCTGCGAACGGGAGCACATCCGGCTTGACGTTTCATCAGTGGCGCACCCACAGTCCAATGGTCAAGCAGAAAGGGCTAATCAAGAGATCTTGAGAGGCATCAAGCCCCGGCATATGGTTCCTTTGCAGAGAACACCAGGTTGTTGGGTAGAAGAGTTACCATCTGTGTTATGGAGCATCAATACTACACCCAACAGATCAACAGGATACACACCGTTCTTCATGGTCTACGGAGCGGAGGCGGTTCTCCCCAGTGATATCCGTCATGACTCACCTCGTGTGGCGGCTTATGTTGAAGCGAAAAACGAGACAGCATGGCAAGACGCTTTGGACCTGTTGGATGAAGAACGTGACATAGCAGCCGCCCGCTCGGCGATTTACCAACAGGATCTTGGTCGTTATCATAGTCGCTGAGTCAGAACCAGAACCTTTCAGGAAGGAGATTTGGTGCTTCAGCTCATCCAAGATCAGACTGATATGCATAAGCTATCCCCACCTTGGGAAGGATCTTTCATGGTCAGCAAGAATCTGCACAATGGGTCATACTATCTGATCGATATTCGAGAGCATAAAGACTCACGTACATCAGAAGAGGAGACCAACAGGCCGTGGAACATAGCTCATCTTCGGCCTTACTATACCTGAGCCATTGGCTCTACTTATGTACATATTACGACGATGTATATATTATGATTAAATATAATAAACCGGAACCTCAGCTAAAGCGGGATATCTATTCTTTTACATCATGTGTGGTTACACAGAGTTGTTCTAAAGCGGCCTCCGGTTTACCCCTTGAGTTAGCTTTTCAAAGCATCATGTTATATCACTCGGGGGCTTGGTCGTGTCCGAACCAATGCAACACCTCTTGATAGGTGAGAGCCACCAGATCACTTGGGGACTTGGTCACGTCTGAACCAGTCACGCCTCTTGATCGGCCTAAGGCCACAGAATCACTTGGGGGCTTGGTCGAACCCGAACCATTGCCACGACTCTTGATCGGCATAAATGCCACGGTTTCATTTGGGGACCTGGCTGACTTGAACCATAGCTACACCTATCGGGAGCTTGGTCGTGTCCGACCATGGTAACGCCATCTGATCGGCTCAAATAAAGCCTCTTTTTGCAAACGGTTTTATCATTGCCTTTGCTTCACAATTTTCTTTGATAGATATTTCTTCCTTTTTGTTGCGTTTTTTAAACCGACAAAGTGTTAAGCCGGTTCAAACTGTCAATTGACGGAGCACGGTTCATTTTTAATCCGGAGACTATTTGCCCGGTTTGATTTTTTATTAACATCCTATTACGGAGTAACATGGTGTTTTCTTATAACCCGGCAAGGTTTACATGGAAAACCGGCATTATATATATACAGGAGCTGCTATCTCCTCCAACAGTGTGGGTTTATGAAACCTCCGCTTCAAGATTGGCTACGCCAACTTCATGCCCAACAATGGCAGGTATTATGTATCTCAAAGATTTGATCATATGCTTAAATTTCAGATATTTTGATTTCATATATGCAGACATCATACTCCGCCTGACGGTACAACCGCAGTGGCACTTAAGATTTTTTATGTTGCAGAAAATACTTTGGAAAGTTCATCACCCAAAGGAAGCACAAGTTGCAGCAGTTATGCACGAAGGCATATCAAAATCAAGAGTATCAGCTAGCCTATTACAAGGCAACACGGTGCCCAAAATAAGATCATTGTTTTTTCAAAGGAGAAGCAGTTTAAACCGGCTTCCGGTTCAAGCTTGGTCACCAGCCTGGCCTGATGGTTGTGGGTCATCCTGCGCCGCTTCAACTTCAGTTTCTCTACCCAGCGGCTGGAAATCAACAGTTGTCCAGTCGATTCCCATTAATGCTCGAAAGACAGCTTCATCATGGATCAGCAACGATGGTTCAATATCGGGAGCGTAAGTATGCTTACGAATTGGAGGGATAAGATTTTCCGCTTCAGGAATTGGTGCAGCTACTCGCTTGTTTTGGTTGTCATATTGGGCTTGGTAATGAGACAAGTCTGCTTCTTCAACCAATTGACAAGCTAGCGGACGCACCTCCCAGTTTATTGCTCGTAGATCCGCTTCACTAAACTCTGACCCGTCTTCCTTCAAGCTAGGATAGCCTTGAGCCGCTTCAATAGGATCAAAATCCGGCACCCAAGCTTTTGCCCGGATTAAGGCATTGATCGCACCGGTTCGAGCAGCAGACTTCTTCAGCTCTTCAACCCGGGCAGGAAGCATCGACAGTTTCTTCAGAGTGTCCTGAATCAAAGTGGGTGCCGGATTGTTGTGGGATGCAGTACAGATGATCCGCTGTGCACCAGTGTACAGTTGTTCAATCAACGTGTAGGTGGCTTTCAATTTCTTCCGCACATCTGACCCCAAGTGACCAATGCGTGTCCCTGAAATATCACAAAGGGTTAACAAAACAGCAGCTCTATAAGACGGCCGAATCAATTCAGAAATCAAACCGGCTTACCAAAGATAGCAGCGGTCATGGCATGCACGTGCCGCTTTATGCTGGTCAGTTCGTCCACCACCGGTTTTAGTGCAGCCTCGGCGTCTTCTGCTCGTTTGGTTAAAGCAGATTTTTCAGTGGCCCAATCCGCCCGCTCCTTCTTGAAATCCTTCTTAAGTTGTTCCATGACGCTTAAGGCGCTGGTCAACTCCTCTTTTGCTTTTGAGGTTTCAGTCTGTTGGGACTTCAGATTTTCTTGGAGATCAGAGATTTGGTTTTGTTTTGTCTTCAGCTCAGCCTGCATACAGACAGTTATATGATTCAGCAAGCAGTGCAAGAATTGAAGCACCAACCACATAACAAGTTATGCACTTGGCGCTTGGGGGCTAATGCCTATTTGATCTTCATATTTCACTTGATTATAAAGTCCCAAGATCAATACAAGTATTCAACTTGGCACTTGGGGGCTAATGGCTATTTGCTCGAATATATTCTGATGCGGTGATCTAAATTACTTAAAGTCCCGGTTTAACTACACTAAGTTGAACCGGCCCTTGGGGGCAACATCAGCGAATTCCGAAGCATTGGGATTTATATTAGCAAGTCCCGGTTTAACTACACTAAGTTGAACCGGCCCTTGGGGCCTACATCAGCGAATTCCGAAGCATTGGGATTTATATTAGCAAGTCCCGGTTTGGATGCAGATTCTAAACCGGCCCTTGGGGGCTAGGAGAGTTAACAAGATTGAAATATCCAAAGAGGAAAAAGTACGTGGAAGTTACCTCAAATTTCTCTTTCATCATATTAACCAGACCAGCTTCATAGTCACGGCTGGTGTATAGCCGGTTCAGATAACCGGAATGGAGATCTTGGGCGTTCAAAGCGGCATAAGTTGTCAGATCGGCATTCCATTTTCCCTTGCCAATGGCAGCAAATTCTTCCTTGCCAGTGTGTCTGGATAAAGCAACGGGATTGCCTGGCTCTGTGCGACCAATGCCAGTAATAAAAACCTCATCATCCTTGGCATCGCCGGTTTGCAGTGGGCAGTTGGCTTATCAGTTGGCTTTGATGGACCGGTGGATTTCTCAGTCCGGATGTGGCTTGTTGGCTGGTTGACAGGGCCCGAGGTGTCAATAGGCCTTTCTTCAGCAATAAAAACGTCATCCTGCTGTGGTGGATCATTGGGTATGTCTTCATGAATAGCCGCTTCAAGATCTGGTGCTTTACCCGGTTCAGGGACGGCGTCCTCCTCGGCCGCTTTATCCAGGCGAGCCTTCTTGCTCGGCCTGGGCTTGGCCCTGAAAGGAATAACAAAGTCAAATACAGCATATGTTCCAAGGTGATGAACCAGAAATATTATGATAAGTATAGCTTACCCAAGCACCGTTTTGAGCGGTGGCAGCTGAGTAGCCGATGACTCGCCAGAGGATGAGTGGGAAGTAACCTCATAATCGGAGTCAGATGGATTAAGAGGTTGACAAAAACAGCCCGCTTTAGGACAAGCACTGACAAGCAAATTAGAGACCTCTGAACGGCCGAACCGGACTGTTCGATAAACTGGCGGAGGTAACTACCTAGCCGCTGTGCCGGGTTGTGCGGCGAGCTTCGTGCTGTTGGGTCTTCATAAGAAATTTGGGATCCAAGTAAGCAAGAGGATGAGAAAATTTAACCTTTTGGTTTGCCTGACAGATTTTTAGTGAAGGCAAAGGGTCTGAATCGGAAGAGAGAATAATTACCTCTGCAGCATCAGCATGGCTGGCTTCGGCATCATCCTGACAAATATCATCATCAATAAGGCGCATGAAAAATAATCCAAGTGAGTCAAGCTCTACCTCAAGGTCCGGATTACCCACATCATCATCAGGGGCCGGATCAGAAGATGGAGTGGTTTGCTTCTTGTGAGCAGGCCGTTTCACGACATTAGTCTTTGGCCGGCTTGGTCGTTCCGGTTTGTCTGTTTTTTCTGGCTTCTCCTGTGGAAGTTTCTTGCTCCAAAACGGATATCAAACAATGACCAGATATATTAGTAACAGGTTCAGTAAAAGGAAAAATCAAACTCTTACAGCTGGCGGTTTGTTGGTGGCACAGAAGGGGAGCGGGCCGGTTCGAGCGCAGACGTGTTCCGGTTCATTCAGCATTTTATTCACAGCCTCTGTGATTTCTTCATCGGTGAGCTGGATGTTAGCATGTCGCACTGGGTCATCAACACTGCCAGTATACTCGCACATCAAACCGGAGCGCTGGCTAAGGGGACGTATGCTCCACGATATCCAACAGCGAGCGAGATCAACTCCTGTTAAACCATTGGCCATGAAGGCTCTGAGCTTGGACAGTTGAGGAGCGTATTTGCTTCTCTCCTTGGCAGTCAACCTTTGTGGAAAGGGGTGTGTATTGCTAAGCCGCTCCGGACGAAAGCCAGGCAAAGGATTTTCACCAGCAGGGGAGGTGTCTTTGCAATAGAACCATGTTTGATTCCACTCTTTGGGGTGGCTGTGCAGTTTGGCGTGAGGGTATGTGACCTCTTTCCTTTTCTGAATCACCACACCACCCAATTCCGTATTGGAACCATCAGTAAACTCAGTACGGTGGTTTAGATGGAAGCATTCTCTGAACAACTCCCACTGTGGGCTCCTCTTAAAAGAACACCTCACAGAGCACTTGGAAGTGACACATGTTTGTAACAGAGTTAGGACCAGTGTCTTGTGGGCGGAGTAGAAAATCGGCTAAAACGTCCAGGTAAAATTTAGAACCGGGCGGCTTAAAACCCCGGGCTAAGTGATCCACGAAAACAACAACCTCTCCTTCTTGAGGTGTGGGAGGGCATTCTTTGCCAGGAACCCTCCAATGGATGGTGTCTTTGCTGCCTAAAGCGCCGATCAAGACTAAATTGTTCAGTTGAGTCTCTGTGACGCGAGAAGGAACCCAGTTGCACTCATATACTTGCTTGGCCATGATGAAATCTACAAGATAGGTGATTCTGGTTCAAGAATGCATTGATTAAAGTACACTGGTATGTACAATGTTAAACCGGAGACAGCTCTAACTAAACCGGAGTTTTATGAAGCAATAGCATCTGGCGGTTCAACAAGGGGACTAATGGTATATACTGGTTTGTTAATTTTTTCTACACCAAGTTAAACCGCCGGATGTAAGCATTGAAACATTTGAGATTACGGATGGGTAAGTGTATAGAAACAGATTTCACAAGATTTCTCTACAGTGACGGATCTGAAGCAAGTTCAGAAAAGAAGGAAAATATTCAAGGTTCAAAAAACAACAGTACCGAATCAATGGGCAGAGATACAGGTAGATCTATGGTCTTGAGGCATGTAAGTGAAGGCGGATGCTAAAAACTACCGCTACACAGAGCAAAGGTTCACAGGTTCATCTAAGATCTATCATATGAGTATGAAGCAGACGATGAACACTGAAGAACTTGGAAACCCTAGAACAGATCTACGGAGGAAAAGGTGAAGAACTCACCGGAGCCGAGGAAGAAGTAGAAGGTCGCCGTGATGCTCTGGTATAATCAGGGTGATGCAGCGGCCAAGGTTGGAGCAGAGGTCGTCGACGGCGGTGGAGCTCCGAAGCTGGACAACGCGGGGAAGACGAAGCAGAAGGGCACGAAGGGAAAAAAAGAAATGACCCTTCGGTCCTATTTATAAGGCAAGGGACATGTGTCAGGCGCGATAATCAAGGGACCGTGGGTTTGGAAACGAAGCTGTCACCTCGATTGTCGCAGACCTATTAAACAAAAAAGGTATCATGGATAAGTTTCTTTATAACAGGTGACGTCACGCCGGTTTACAACGACCAGAGAAGATGACATCACGACGGTTCAAAAAACTACAAGAAGATGTTGAAGATGAAGATTTTTGCTAAGGATTGACATGAACCTGTTCAAATCAATCTGGGGCCTAATGTTGGGGATATCACTACTGGGCGTAAACCGGCCTATCTTGGCCGGGTTGACTTCGTCAGTAGTTAACTATGTTAAAGCCCAAGAAGGCAGATGAGGGTTCAAGGCCCATAGTCGGTTCAAGGCCTGTAGTCGTAAACCAGCGTTGGCATATAACTTGTATTGTAAGTTAGGAATAAGTAGAGACCAAACCGGACACATCTATGAGCCGGTATTGGGACTCTATGAACCGACGGGCGTCACCCGTGTATATAAGGGGACGACCCGGCGGCGGTTCAAGGAGGACAGACAACAACTCGAGACTTAGGCGAAGCTTGTTTGCTCCCTAGTCATCGAAACCCCATCAATTCCATCACAACTAGACGTAGGCTTTTACCTTCATCGAAGGGGCCGAACTAGTATAAACTCTCTTGCGTCCCTGTGTCCGCTTTAAACCCCTTCAAGCTAACCCGTTGCAATGGCTCCACGACTAAGTCCTTTCTCTAGGACATCTGCCGTGACAAAACCACGACACACGGCCCCTGGTGTTACACTTCGATCACTAGAACCCAGTCCCTATAGTTGGTATGATGAGCATGGGGAAGGAGAGGTTGGTGCCTCTACCACCACCGGTCTCACGCATGACCTCCCTTACCATGATCTCAGCGCCCGCTGCACGACGTGTCATAATGCGCCCGTGACTCTGTGAGCAATGTCTCTACTGTCTCGGTGGCGTCTTGGAACCGCCAGATGCTAACATCATCGTGCTTGCATCTTGGAGCCACCTAAGGCTAACCGCTGGTGTGCTCCTCCGCTCGACATTGTTACCTGAATAAGGCTCTGATGCCAATTGTTAGTCATAACTACTATGATTGGGGACCACACTATGAGGGCTTGGAAGCACTTTCAATAGCTGGCTCAGCGTGGTACTACTACTTGAAGCACTATTGATTGAAGTTGAATGTTTTCTCTCTTGGATTGGCTTGCTTGTGATGAAGGAATACAAGTCTTTTAATAGGACAAATAAACTGACACGACGAGGCTGGTTACCTCATTGCTTATGTCATGTCCTAGATGACATCACTCCTGACCTCATGTCCTAGGATGGTATCATGGCTGACCTCACTAATTTAGATGGTTTCATGATGTGCTTTGTCGCGCCCTTGTCAAGGAACCAGACCTCGACTTGGTTTCTGCCATCATGCATGGGCATGATCACCATCTTCTCCTTGTTAAGGAAGATGTGGCCAGCATTTTGTGCCGATGGTCGAACCGTGCTTATTGTTTTGACTAAGCTCAGGGTCACGGCCTTGGAGCCAGTACTAAGAGACATCAAGTCCTCCTGGACACAGTCGATCCAGGCCATCATCAGGCATGGTCCCTCATCCTCCTCCGCCTGGACGAGATTCACCACAACAACAACCGTCGCGTAACATAGCTTCTTCCAGCACTCACTATCCTGATGGCCCTTAATACTGAAATATGTCCTGATCGTCATTGTTGCCCAGAGCATGTACTGGTCGCACTACTGCTGGCCCTGTCCTAGCTTATGTGAGCGAGTGCTACTGTCTCCGCATGTGCAGTCACAACCACCGCCGCTACCCGAGGCTCCCCTGCTATGTGGCTGGCCCTTCTTTGCCAACCGCTCCTCCTGAGTGATATGAAGACATTCGCCGCTAGGGCTTTCTCGACTACGTCCAAGCAGTCCTCGACCACCTAGAGCCACCCCATTAGCGCCTCGATGGAGAGCGTCAGCGAAGAAGAGGCAAAGAACATTTAGATAATCCTGATCGTTGACCGCATCATCGAGGGAGCGAAGCAAGGTTCCGAGGCTGGTGATTCACATGGCAAAGTCATCGACTCGCTCGGCGTCCTTGAAGATGATGGACTCACACTCCATCCGCAGCAATTATGCGTTCGCCTCACGCACGCGATCGCTGGAAAGGCATTTGGTTTTAATGAAACCCCATGCCTCTTTGGTGCTCCCTTCCCCGCGAGCATGTTATGCATCTCTGGTGGGGGAGTGGTGTAGACCAGTGAGGCCAGTACCTAGTTGATGTCTCTTGATAAGACAGTGCCATCCCTAATGGCATCCTACATTCACGCCGACTGATGATTCACCTCGATCACCAGCGCCCAGTTATTAGAGTTGGTGCATTTGAGCATCGGGAGGGAGAGGCTAGTGACGCTATCACCACTGGTCTCGCCCATGACCTTCCTTACCATGATCTCATTGCCAGCGCCGCGACATGTCATAATGCACCACGGCTCTGCAAGTGATGTCATTGTTGTTGCGGTAGCGTCATAGCCATTGGAGCCTAACAGTTCACGCGGTGTTGTCTTATAGCCGCTAGAGGCTCACCATTGCCGTGCTCCTCTTCTCGAGATGGTCGCGTGAATAATGCGCTGATGCCAATTTTTTGCAACAACTACTATTCTCAGGACTGAAACTATGAGTGCCTTGGAGCACTCTCAATAGCTAGCTCATCGTGTGTTACTACTTGAACACAAATGATTGAATGGGATACTTTCTTTCTCGAATTTGCTTGCTTACGATGAAGAAATACAAGTCCTTTTAGAGCACCTATGATGAGCCACAAGTATAGGGGATCAATTGTAGGTCTTTTCGATAAGTAAGAGTGTTGAACCCAACAAGGGGCGGAAGGAAATGACAAGTTTTCAGTAAGGTAATGTCTGCAAGTGCTGAAATTGTAAGTAGCGGAGTAGTTTGATAGCAAGATAATTTGTAACGAGCAAGTAACAAATAATAGTAACAAAAGTTCAGCAAGGTAGCCCAATCCTTTTGAGGCAAAGGACAGACCAAAATAGTCTCTTATCATAAGCAAAGCGTTCTTGAGGGTACACGGGAATTTCATCTAGTCACTTTCATCATGTTGGTTCGATTCGTGTTCGCTACTTTGATAATTTGATATGTGGGTGGACTGGTTCTTACGTGTCGTTCTTACTTGAACAAACCTCCTACTTATGATTAACCCTCCCGCTAGCATCCGCAACTATGAGAAAAGCATTAAGAATAAATTCTAACCATAGCATTAAACTTTTGGATCCAATCGGTCCCTTATGGAATAGTGCGTAAACTGGGGTTTAAGCTTCTGTCACTCTCGCAACCCACCATCTAATTGCTACTCCACAATGCATTCTCTTTGGCCCAAATATGGTGAAGAGTCATGTAGTCGATGTTCACATGACACCACTAAGGGAATAACAACATACATACTATCAAAATATCAAACACATATCAAGTTCACATGATTACGTGCAATATGGTTTCTCCCGTGACCTCAAGAACAAAAGTAACTACTCACAATTGACAAACATGTTCATGATCAGAGGAGTATTAAATAGCGATGAACTAGGGTTTGAGATGAGATGGTCATGTTGAAGATGTTGATGGAGATTGCCCTCCCCAAGATGGGAGAGTTGTTGGTGATGATGATGACGATGATTTCCCCCTCCGAGAGGGAAGTTCACCCGGCGGAATCACTCCGTCGGAGGGCAAAAGTTCTCCCGCCCAAGTTCTGCCTCGAAGCGATGGCGCTTGATCCCGAAATTCCTCCCCTTATTTTTTCTAGGTCAAAATCACTTATAGACCAGAAGATGGGCACCGGAGGTGGGCCGAGGAGGCCACAGTCCACCCGGGCGCGCCTGGGGGTCCTCACGCGCCCAGGTGGGTTGTGCCCAACTGGTGGCCCCCTCTGGTGGTTATTGGCTCCCTTATTTCTTAAATATTCACTACTAGGGAAAAGGCTAGCAGCAGCGCGGGTTTTAGGTGTATCAGTAGCACGTGGACCGGCGCTACTAATAAGGCGCTACAGCTAACACATAGTAGTAGCGCGGGCTCACCAGCGCTACTGCTACACAAGTGTAGCAGCAGCGCGCTTAGTGGAAGCTCGCTACTGCTAATAGCTATAGCGCGCTTCTTCCGTGCGTGCTACTGCTACTACTGCGCTGCTGCTAACTTTTCTCCACTTGGTACTGCTAATTTTAGTAGTTTTTCGTTTTTTCCGGCATATTTGTTTTGTATTTGAACAGGCTTTATAGAAGAATCTTTAGCACATACAAATGTCATCATGATACACATACAAATGCCTGCGAGACCACAGATGTAATCATAGCATATACATACAGATAGTCTCATCATAATCATCATCCAACACAAAGTGGTCTCTCGTCATCATCTCGAAAATAGCGATACAAGTATCGATTACTTGCAAATACATCGTCATCCATCTAAACAATGATATACGCGAGAAGAGCTATCACTTTGAGTACATGAGTTCGTATCCCTCTCTCGCATTAGCATGAACCTAAACTAACTACTGCATGTCGCTCGGAAACCGGAAACCGGTACACCTGGGCCTGACACTCCGGCCACTTGTCGTATATATACTCCTGGCGTAGCACTTCTTCGCCATCTATGATCTATGCACCTGCATCGTCACATGAGTCGATGATATGCAACATATATAGTTGAGTAACAGAAAGAGACAGACTTGGCAAAAATAGAAACAGCATATCATAAGCATAAATAACAAAGTTCATCGTACCCCAAAATGCCCTAACTAGAGTGATTTTTGCTAGTCGAGGAGGAGGATGATTTAATTACATCACAAATAAAGTTTCACCGTGCATAACTCAAAGTTTTGTCATACAGAAAGTATGGACTAAACGGACACATTGTCATATATCGACAATCACTCCAACATGTCATTCCATCCATCCAAGTCAGGGAGATAGTCCTTGAGCTTAGTGAAAGGCTTCATGTCGAGACGCTGACAGGCTATCCATGTTCGGACGTCTTCCCGCAACATTTGTCCTTCTCCGTAGAACATCCCTATTTTTCTGACGACCTCCTTCATGATGATTTGGGCAAGTTTGTGTTGGATGTTATAGAACTCAGCTCGAAGTTGATGATCCTCGATATCTCCTATGTCCTTTTCCCATTGCAGAATATGGGCATCGCCGGATCTAGGTGACATGCAAAGGTTCTGGTGATCCCGTCTGTACTCCAGCATGTGGTGTAGGACATAGAATCCATCATTAAGAGAATCGTTCGGTTGCCGGATGCAGCAGAAGTCGGTCTTATGGCCGAAGGCGGCCCTGCCGCCCCTTGTCTTCTTGTCCCTGACCTCTCCACCCCTTGCTTGGTAATAAAACATAGCACTGTCGAGAACATCCTTGATGTGGGTGTAATCCTTTTTGTGAATGTTCTTCGACGAGTCCAAGTAAAGAGCGTGTGAGAATCGGGGGTAGAGGATGATGAGGACGGCGCACCCGCCGCTGCGCAAAATAAGTACACCTCAAATTAATTAGCCTCCATCGTGCAAATGAATGATTGAAATCGAAGGAAGGATAGCAGCGCGAATGACTTACACGGGATGATAAGGCACGAGAATCGCCTCCTTGTCCTTATTGGTGAGCATGAAAGTGAGGATGTAATCCCTCGCGTATTCACAGTGCTTTGCGCAGACTCCCAAGAAGCCCTCATGCATGTAGTACGGGTCAGCGACACAGATATTAGATATCTGCTCAACCCCGATGATGTAGTTCATGTGCAAGGCATAAAGGCGGACAAACGTAAAATCCAGCTTCTTCACGTGAAACATGTCGAATATGTAATCGAATCGGAGGAAGAACTTATCCGCGGGGAAGCTGTCGACGTACGACATTTGCCGTGGAACGTTAACCACGTAGAGTGGGTATCCTGGATCTTTCGAGGCGATGAGGCCTTTCTCTACCCGCAGCACATCGTCATGAAGTCTCCTTAGATCGCCGAATCTGGCCCGTGGCGCTATTTCAGGTAGGATTGGTTGACCGGGGATATGCCATTTATCCGCATCGGGGATATCTATACAGTCCTGAAGCCGAGGCTGCTGAGGCGGCTGGATCATAGAATTAGCTTTTTTGCCTTTCCTCGCTCTCTTCCTAGACTTCTTTACTACCGGAAGGTCATCCATTATACGTTGAGATGGCAATTCAGGCACCGACTCATGACGCTCAAACCCTGAGGAGGCGCTAGTATAGACATACTGTTCAGCGCCATCGTCGTCCTCATCCTCATCCATGGCGACGTCATCAGCGACTAATGGAGCCTCCTACTTACCCCGTCCGCTATCACCCAACCCGACACCCGACGCTAATTGGGTAGGTGGGGTGTTGATGTTCATACCTTGCTGAGGCTGCGTGCTCGTGGGTGTGCTCCCGGCCGCCTCGAGACGAAGCAGACTCTTTGGCCACAACAACACCCACCCATTGCAACAATCACCAAGCCGCCGCGGTGTCTCGTCGTCATCCCCCGCTAGTATTGGAGGAGGCAAATTCTCATGGCCTGGTTTGACACTGGCCACGGAAACCTTGAAGATGTTCGGGGGGGATCGGCCGGCTGTGGAACAATGGTTCCTTCGGCTTCATTATCGTCGCCTTCCCCACGTCCACCTTCTGGTCGCCGATGGTGTACAATATGGTGCACGGGGTTTCGTCGGCCTGCAAAGAAAAGTCTGCGACATGAGACATCCGAAAGGCAAAGAAAACGGGAGATTATACATTTATATTGAAGGGGGCCGGTGTGACAGATACCGTGAGGGCGTCGATCTCAGCCAAAGATGAAGCACCACCGAGCACGTCCGGTGCGGGAGCCGGTGCGTGAGCCGGTGCGGGAGCCGGTGTGGGAGCAGGTGCGGGAGCAGGTGCGGGAGCCGGTGCTGGTGCAACGCTAGTCGAGCTGCTCCCCAAGAAGTCGGCAAGGGGAAAGTCCTCTGGATTTTGCCTTGTCCAAGTGATAACGCCCGTCACCAAGGAAGTAGACAAATCTGCAACCACCTGTTTTGCGGTAGCTACCGCTGTTGCGACTGTTTGAGATGATTTCTTCTCAACCGCAATCTCAACCTTCTTGTCGATGTTTTCTTCAATTAACCTCCGTCTTTCCTTTCTCTCCTCCGTGTTCTCACGGTAGTACTTCTTCCATGTGGCGCCGTCTCCGACACCGTGCACGCGTCCATACGACGGTCGAGTATCCACCGGTTGTCGTTTCAATATGTTCATCGCCCGGTTGAATGGAGTGTCCCACTTGGGCCTCGCCAATGCCTCAGACAGCGAGTCGCTTTCGGCCGCAATCCGGTGCTGCTCTCTCTGCAAAAGGCACAAGGATCGTTTACAAATATGACTAACGTGTGCAGTCGAATTGATCAGAAACTAAAATTACTAGCAGTCTCATGAACTCCATAATGACCAGTGTTGTCTCGTAAACCTTGATCATTGGGTCCCAACGGTGCCGGGCCCTGAGGACGTCACACTCCTGCGGGAGGGTGAAATCCGCCAAGTGGTCTGGGATGCCAAGACTCGCGGCATCCACGTCCTCCTTGGCCCATTTGGACCTCTTTCCGCCGTAACCACGGCTTCCGGGGTGGTGGCTCCCAATGTTCCTCTCTTGAAGCCCCTTCATGTACTGAGACTTTTTTTGGTAGCTTCGGCCTCGCAAGCCTCCTTGAATATTTGAAACTGCTCTTCCATGATTGTCGGATTATCCTTTAAAATCTCGGAGTAGGGTTCCTTCTTGTCGATGATCTTTGCTTTCACTCGATTTTTCCAGGCGGCCAACGCGTTGCTAAACTTGGTCATGGCGTGTTTGTTTATCTTCTTCATTGTCGGGTCCTCATCTGGATCTTCATAATCCTTCTCATTCCGGCCCGGGAACAAGAATATCTGGTGAAACTTCTTTAGGAGGGAGCTCCTCATATTTTCTATCTTCGTTAGTTTCTCATCGTTGATAGTGGCGGTTGTCCGTATGATGCAGCCTATTTGATTGCCGTAGCATCGACGCGCTTCCTCGGGCGCCTTTGGCTCAAAATTACTGTCGTCCACCTCCGTGACCACCAGTCTAGTAGTCTTGAGTTTGTTAGGAAGCCGTTGGCTCTTTACTTTCTGTTCTACACCGGCTCCGCTCCCTGAGGCAGCGCCGGTCTCAGTCTCGGCGCCGGTCTTGATGCCGATCTGAGTCTCAACGCTGGTCTCAGTCTCAGCACCGGTTTGTGTGTCGGTCTCAGTCCCCGATGCCACCGGTTGATCGTCGGCAAGGCTAAAAAATTCGTCTGCCGCCCGGTAGATGTCGTCGCAATCACCAGAACCATGTCCTTCATCGTTGCTAGCCATGTTTCCTACGATTAAATCTAGTAAATTAATTCTAGACCTAATAAAATGAATAATGGCATACAAAAGGCCTATGTTTTGCAGGAACGTTGACTCCTTCCTGGTGCGGCAAATCCCGGTCACTCAATATGTCCTAGTTTGTAGCACAAGTCATGTCGAAATTCACGAAAAATTTCAGCATGACCTTTGCTAAAAAGTGGATAAATCGAGAACCTGAAATTTGCCAGAACGGAAATGAATCAACATTCCAGCAAAACATAGGCCACTCAGCTTCATTCCCTAGAAACAACAAAAGGCCACTTGGGCACAATCGAAACATGGGCAAACACAATTGAGGAATTTGCATATATCCTGACCACTTCAAATTTGCATGTCCTATAGCATTTGACACTTCAAGAAAATCTACACAAATCATACATGCTCTCTCAAACTCAATTCAAAAACCAAATATAGATTATATTTAGTTAAGTACTGAACTAAACTTTACTCTAAACTAAACCCTACTGCCCTAATTAACATCTAGTTAAACAAACTCAATTCAAAAACTAAACCCTACTGAACTAATTAACATCTACATTATCTACTACTTAACATCGTCTATTATTACCCTAACTAAAAAACATCAACATTATCTACTACTTAACATTAAAACTATTAACTAAAAAGGATGGGTTGGGGGGCTTACAGAGAGGGGAGAGACGGCGGCGGGGAGGTGCTTGGCGACGGAGGTAGGGGAGGGGTGGGCGGGCTCAGGATCGGCACGCGACAGTCTTGGTGGGCTCGGGGGCGGTGAGGTCGAGGGCGGCGATGGTGAGGTCGAGGGCGGCCCGAGAGGCGGCGGCGGTGAGGCTGGGCGGCCTCAGGCGGCGGCCGTGCGGATGAGCGCGGCGTCGATGCCGGTAGGGGACGGGGGCGAAGTGGGGGCGACGGCAAAGTGGGGGAGATGGCGGCGAAGCGAGGGATCGATTTGGGGGAGAAGTAGTGGCCGGGGGGAAACTGTTTTTACTTAAGTCAAAAGTAACAGTAGCGCGTTACATAAAACACGCAATAGCTAAGTTAGCTATAGCGCGTTTCAGAGAGCGCGCTACTGCTGCGTCTTCATCATTTTTTCCCTTTTTCATTTATTTTTATTTACATTATATATTTTTCCTTTCTCCTTTTTCTATTTCTTTCATTTTCATTAACTTCTCTATTCGTTTTTCATTTCATTTTCTTTTAGTTAGCAGTAGCGATTTACACATAAACGCACTGCTATAAGTTTATTAGCGGTAGCGCGGTTTTTGGAAGATCGCTACTACTATGTGTAGCCCATCGGCTAAGTGATTGGAATTTTAGTAGTAGCGAGTTTTCGGTGAGACGCGCTACTGATATATGTCCATCTACAGTGCGCTTATTTTGCACGCGCTACTGCTATCTAGCAGTAGCGTGCTCTTTTAACAAGCGCTACTGCTAAAGTTCTGTGTATAACGTTTTCCCTAGTAGTGATTCCATAAAAAATCTCTATGAAGTTTCAGCTTATTTGGAGTTGTTCAGAATAGGTAGCCTGACGTAGCTTTTTCACGTCCGGATTTCCAGCTGTCGGATCCTCCCTCTAGGTGTGTTCCTTGCAAATTATGTGAGAAAAGGCATTAGAATTATTCCAAAAAGCATTATTATGGCTAAAGACATTATAAATAACAGTAAGAAAACATGATGTAAAATGGACGTATCAACTCCCCCAATCTTAGACCTTGCTTGTCCTCAAGCGAAAACCAAAATCGAAAAACATGTCCACATGCTTTGAGAGAGAGGTGTCAATAAAAACAAAATACGGACATAGAATCATCATGTTGATTGTTATAACAGCAACAAAATTAAACATAGGACTTTTATTATAGAAATTTTATCATATACTTCTTGTCGGGAATATACCCCGCGGTATGACCCGGCCAGATATATGACCCGGCCGGACTTGGCGTTTCATTGGTAACCCGCCAGAGGATTGGCGACTCACGTATCTCGCGGTTCACTGGTGTGACGACTCACGAGCATGAAGACTCATTATTGACCCGGCGAGTGTTTCAGATGGATGACAAGGCCCAAGGCCCAGTAGGCCGGCTCATGTTATGATGGGCTGGATTAAAGAGGAAAGACATAAGGAATATTCTCCTACAAATGAAGTAAGACTAGGACTCCACTTGTAATAGAGTAATCCTAATCCTACTAGGACTAGTCATGTAACCCACCCCTTCAACATATATAAGGAGGGGTAGGGCACCCCAAGAAGGACAAGAAAAAAACAATCTCTAGGGCTAGACACCAAGAGCCGGCTTACCGGCGACTCCCTCATGAACATAATGAGATCTAGCCACAGACAGCATGTAGGGCTATTACCGGATGATGTTTCCTAGGGCCCAAAGATGTCTAAATCCTTGTCTTGTGTTGCGTCTCTCGATTTCGCTCAACCCCTCTAAAGCTACTACAAAGATGCATTGGCCTCACGACTAAGTCCTTACACTAGGACATCTGCCGTGACAATTCCACGACACTTCTCATGAATAAGTAATAGTCCATCACACAATCGAAGTATAAAGCAAAAACTCTATTAGAAACCAACAAACTCTGTTCTCAGTCAACTTTGCAACTACAAGTCATCATCTTTTCAAGAAGGGTCATGTGTCGGAGCCTTTTGGCAAGTCCACATACTCAACCATCATATAGTCTTCTATGATTGCTAACACTCACCTTGTACCGATGAACAAAACATTTCAACCGGGCACATAGAAAGATAGGGGCTTATAGTTTTGCCTCCCAACATACTCACCTCAAGGGTGATGTCAGCAATAATAACTCATCCTATCTATATTCAACTGGACATATGTTCCTAGATCTTTCCTCACCACATGATGCTTTCCAAAAGAGAAAAATAAAAGTAATAGAGAGAAAAACTTTGACTCTTGCATAAAAGTAAAAGATAAAGCCTTTGCAGAAATTTCCATGTGCTTATTTGTTTGTATGTTCAATCCCTTAGTGCCAGAGAATGTCATGTTGTATTGCCCCTTAAGATGAAAACCTTTATTATGCAGTCTGTCGCTTTTATTCTTTGTCATCCAAGTTCGTACAACGCTCATTTTTCTCTTACACTAAATGATCTCACACTTTTAGAAGAAATTTTATTGCCTTTTTGCACTGATGACAACTTACTTGAGGGATCTTGCTCAATCCCTAGGCAGGTATGGTGGACACTTGAAAAAGATTTGGGTTTAAGGGTTTCTGGATGCACAAGTAGTATCTCTACTTAGTGTGGAATTTTTGGCTAGCAAAGATAGGGGGCAAGCATCACATGTTAAAGGATCGATGACAATATGACTTCTATGTGAATATAAACAAACATAAACCATTAAGTTGTCTTGCTTGTCGAACATCAACAATTTTGGCATATAATATTTTGATGAGGGCTCACAATCACAAAAGATTTCTAGGATAGTATATCTATATGTGAATCTTCTCTTCCCTTATTAATTATTTCATGAGTTGCATCATTGAGTAATGCTATGTTTGCCAATCTCTAATAAAATTTTCTACTTATACTTTTCCTTATGTGGTGCCATCACCTACCATAGGATTAGTAAATGATCTTATTAATTTATTTCTTTTCTTATATTTATTTCCTTCCTCTTTTTCTTTCTTATTTCTTATCTTTATTTGCAACATGAAAGTAAAGAAAGCAAAAACTCAAACTAACTTTATTATATAACTTGCACATGATTGCAAGGATAGATGACTAAGAAAACTCTCGAATGAGAAAGGATCGAACTAAACTTTATTTCATCTAAAAGCAAAAGATCGAACTAAGATAAGTAAAATTAAAAAGATAGTGGGATGATACGATACCGGGGCACCTCCCCCAAGCTTGGAAGAAGCCAAGGGGAGTGACCATACCCGATACTCAGTTCTCCTTTGGTGGTGAAGAAGATGATGGTGGTCGTGAAGAAGAGATCTTCAACCTTTTCATATTGTAGTTGAGGATAGCAATTTCCTCTTTCAGATCGTTGACCTCCGAATCCAACTTCAAGATCTTGTCACATAAATCCCCTTTGCTTTTTTGCCAAAAACGAGAGGGAATAGATCAGTTAGGTCGTTTAGGGAGGCTGGATTTCTTGAACTCTATATGCATATCCTCGGGTTGAGGTAGAGGAACATCTTCCTCCTCCGAGCTTGAATCATCGATACTCATCAAGTGAGCATCCTCCTCCTCATCCTAAGTTCTACCATAAGGATATAGGTCCTCATAGGTCTTTGGGTCAGCAATAAGATGTGAGACATGGCTCTCTCCGTCAGATTCTTGGGACGACATACTCTCAAAACTGCGCAGGAAACAGCAACAAAAGAGAACAGAAGATTTTGATAACCCACAAGTATAGGGGATCGTTTGTAGCCTTCTTCGATAAATAAGAGCATCGAACCCAACAAGGAGCTAAAGGCAGAACAAATATTCCCTCAAGTTCTATCAACCACAGATACAATTCTACGCACACTTGACGTTTGCTTTATCGGAAACAAGTATGAAACTATTTTGTAGGTGTGATGCTAGAACTACTTTGTAATAATAAAACTAGAAGTACTTTGCAAGATAATGAAAGTTGGTGTTTAGTAAGAGGGTTTGTGTCAACAAGAAAGTTATTTGTCCCTAGGCAATCGATAACAAGTATGGGTAATCATTCTTGCAATTTTACATGAGGGAGAGGCATGAGCTAACATACTTTCTCTACTTGGATCATATGAACTTATGATTGGAAGTCTAGCAAGCATCTGCAACTACTAAAGATCATTAAGGTCATGAAACCCCACCATAGCATTAAGTATCAAGTCCTCTTTACTCCTATACGTCATACCTTACCTACTCGGGTTTAAGTTTCTGTCACTCTCGCAACCCACCATACGCAAACCATGAACATATTGCAACACCCTACAGCGAGGGCCACTCACGTTTGCGCGAGAAGGAGGGCACCGTAGGACGGCACCATAAATAAGATATACAATCATACCAACCAAGATCATGATAAAACCACAGGACAAAACGGACCTACTCAAACATCATAGGATAACCATAGATCATTGGGAAATATGTTGGGGAACGTAGTAATTTCAAAAAATTTCCTACGCACACGCAAGATCATGGTGATGCATAGCAACGAGAGGGGAGAGTGTTGTCTACGTACCCTCGTAGACCGAAGCGGAAGCGTTGACGCAACGTAGAGGAAGTAGTCGTACGTCTTCCCGGTCCAACCGATCCAAGCACCGTTACTCCGGCACCTCCGAGTTCTTGGCACACGTTCAGCTCGATGACGCTCCCCGGGCTCCGATCCAGCAAAGCTTCGGGGAGGAGTTTCGTCAGCACGACGGCGTGGTGACGATCTTGATGTTCAACCGTCGCAGGGCTTCGCCTAAGCACCGCTACAATATGACCGAGCTGTAATATCATGGAGGGGGGCACCGCACACGGCTAAGGAACGATCACGAAGATCAACTTGTGTGTTCTAGGGTGCCCCCCTGCCCCCGTATATAAAGGAGCAAGGGGGAGGCCGGCTGGCCCTATGGGGCGCGCCAAAGGGAGGGGGGAGTCCTCCTCCTAGTGGGAGTAGAACTCCCCTTTCCTAGTCCAACTAGGAAGAGAGAGAGGGAAGGAAAGAGAGGGAGAGGTAGAGGGAAAGAGGGGCCGCGCCCCCCCTCCCTAGTCCAATTCGGACTCCCCATGGGGGGGGCGCCACCTCCTGGGCTGCTGCCCTCTCTCTCCCCTCAGGCCCACTAAGGCCCAATACTTCCCCGGGGGGTTCCGGTAACCCCTCCGGCACTCCGGTTTTCTCCGAAATCACCCGGAACATTTCCGGTGTCCGAATATAGTCGTCCAATATATCGATCTTTATGTCTCGACCATTTCGAGACTCCTCGTCATGTCTGTGATCACATCCGGGACTCCGAACAACCTTCGGTACATCAAAATACATAAACTCATAATGAAACTGTCATCGTAACGTTAAGCGTGCGGACCCTACGGTTCGAGAACAATGTAGACATGACCGAGACACCTCTCCGGTCAATAACCAATAGTGGAACCTGGATGCTCATATTGGTTCCTACATATTCTACGAAGATCTTTATCGGTCAGACCGCATAACAACATACGTTGTTCCCTTTGTCATCGGTATGTTACTTGCCCGAGATTCGATCGTCGGTATCTCAATACCTAGTTCAATCTTGTTACCGGCAAGTCTCTTTACTCGTTCTGTAATACATCATCTCACAACTAACTCATTAGTTGCAATGCTTGCAAGGCTTATGTGATGTGCATTACCGAGAGGGCCCAGAGATACCTCTCCGACAATCGGAGTGACAAATCCTAATCTCGAAATACGCCAACCCAACATGTACCTTTGGAGACACCTGTAGAGCACCTTTATAATCACCCAGTTACTTTGTGACGTTTGGTAGAACACAAAGTGTTCCTTCGGCAAACGGGAGTTACATAATCTCATAGTCATAGGAACATGTATAAGTCATGAAGAAAGCAATAGCAACATACTAAATGATCGGGTGCTAAGCTAATGGAATGGGTCATGTCAATCAGATCATTCAACTAATGATGTGATCCCGTTAATCAAATAACAACTCTTTGTTCATGGTTAGGAAACATAACCATCTTTGATTAACGAGCTAGTCAAGTAGAGGCATACTAGTGACACTCTGTTTGTCTATGTATTCACACATGTATTATGTTTCCGTTTAATACAATTCTAGCATGAATAATAAACATTCATCATGATATAAGGAAATAAATAATAACTTTATTATTGCCTCTAGGGCATATTTCCTTCAAAATAATGTATGGAGTTGAGCACCATGTTTAAGTAGAGATTAGAGCGGGGGGAAGAGGTGTTACACCGCTGCATAGAGGGGGAGAAAGTTGGTGTTGACGGTAGCAATATTGTTTGAGGGAGTCCTGGATTAGGGGGTGTTCGGGTAGCCGGACTATACCTTCAGCCGGACTCCTGGACTATGAAGATACAAGATTGTAGACTTCGTCCCGTGTCCGGATGGGACTTTCCTTGGCGTGGAAGGCAAGCTTGGCGACGCAGATATTCAAGATCTCCTGCTATTGTAACCGACTCTATGTAACCCTAACCCTATCCGGTGTCTATATAAACCGGAGGGTTTTAGTCCGTAGGACAACTTGATCAACTCCATAGACAACAATCATACCATAGGCTAGCTTCTAGGGTTTAGCCTCCTTGATCTCGTGGTAGATCTACTCTTGTACTACCCATATCATCAATATTAATCAAGCAGGATGTGGGGTTTTACCTCCATCAAGAGGGCCCGAACCTGGGTAAAACATCGTGTTCCCTGCCTCCTGTTACCATCCGGCCTAGATGCATAGTTCGGGACCCCCTACCCGAGATCCGTCGGTTTTGACACCGACATTGGTGCTTTCATTGAGAGTTCCTCTGTGTCATCGCCGTTAGGTCCGATGGCTCCTTTGATTATCAACAACGATGCGGTCCAGGGTGAGACTTTCCTCCCCGGACAGATCTTCGTCTTCGGCGGCATCGCTCTACGGGCCGATTCTCTTAGCCACTTGGAGCAGATCGAGAGCTACGCCCCTGGCCATCAAGTCAGGTTTGGAAGCTTAAACTACACGGCTGACATCCGCGGAGACTTGATCTTCGATGGGTTCGAGCCACGGCCAAGCACGCCGCACTATCTCGAGGGGCATGATCTAGCTCTGCCTCCGGGTAGTGTCCTGGAGGCCGCACACACATCGGTTCCGACCTCTATCTCAGAGCCTATTGCGCCAATGGAGGACGAGCGGTTGGACGCCACCTCGGGGGCTGCAATATTAAAGGCGATCGAGCCGAACGCTAGCCCCGCACTCTACATGATCCATGACTCCGAGGATCTGGACTCCTCCCCGGACTCCGAAACCCCCGCGCCCCTGCCGATCGAATCCGATTGGGCGCCGATAATGGAGTTCACCGCCGCAGACATCTTTCAGCACTCACCTTTTGGCGTCATCCTGAATTCTCTTAAGTCTCTCTCTTTATCAGGAGAGCCCTGGACGGATTACGGTCAGCGAGGATGGGATACGGACGACGAAGAAATTCAAAGCCCACCCACCACCCACTTTGTAGCCACTGTCGACGATTTAACCGACATGCTTGACTTTGGCCCCGAAGACATCGACAGTATGGACGACGATGTAGGAGACGAACAGGAACCAGCACCTGTAGGGCGCTGGAAGGCCACCTCATCATATGACATATATATGGTGGATACTCCGAAGGATGGAGATGGCGATGGAACAGTGGGGGGGACACCCCCAAGAAACAGACAAAGCGCCAGCGTCAGCGGCGCCGCTCTAAATCCCGCCAAAGCAAAAACGGTGATTCCGGCACGGGAGATAATACTACCCCGGACAGCGCCGAAGAACACCCACCTTAGCAAGATTCGGCACAGGAAGATGGAGAAGCCAGCCCTCATAAGAGAGCGGCAGACCAAGAGGTTAAGGACGATAACTATATGCCTCCCTCCGAAGACGAGGCAAGCCTTGATGATGACGAATTCGCCATACCATCAGACCCCGCCGAACAAGAGCGTTTTAGACGCAGGCTTTTAGCCACGGCAAGCAGCCTCAAGAAAAAGCAGCAGCAGCTTAGAGCTGCCCAAGATTTGCTAGCTGACAGATGGACTGAAGTCCTTGCGGCCAAAGAGTATGAACTCGAACGCCCCTCCAAGAGTTAACCCAAAGCGCAGGCCGCTACCCTGATCAGAGGAGGAAGCACCTACATCACCAGCGCATGACATGGCAGACCGGCCACCTCGCGGCCGCAACAGAGAGGTCTCTCAACCCTCCACCCAAGCCATGCCCCGACGCCACTCAACTAAGGCACAGGAAAAAGCGCCAGACCTGCGAGACGTACTGGAGGACAAGGCAAGACAAACAAGATCGATCTACGGATCGCACAGGCGCCCTACGGCACATGACGATGATCTTCACTCCGGATACAACAAATCCGGCCGGGCCGAACACAACAGACATAGCTCTTCCGAGCTACGTCGTGATATAGCCCAGTACAGAGGCGTCGCACACCCGCTATGCTTCACGAATGAACTAATGGAGCATAAAATCCCAGAGGGTTTCAAACCCGTAAACATCGAATCATACGATGGCACAACAGACCCGGCGGTATGGATCGAGGATTATCTCCTTCACATCCACATGGCACGCGGCGATGATCTACACGCCATCAAATACCTCCCGCTCAAACTTAAAGGACCGGCCCGGCATTGGCTTAACAGCTTGCCAGCAGACTCAATCGGTTCTTGGGAGGACCTGGAAGCCGCATTCCTCGACAACTTCCAGGGCACTTACATGCGACCACCGGATGCCGACGACTTAAGCCACATAATTCAGCAGCCAGAGGAATCGGCCAGACAATTCTGGACACGGTTACTAACAAAGAAAAACCAGATAGTCGACTATCCGGATGCAGAGGCCCTAGCAGCCTTCAAGCATAACATCCACGAAGAGTGGCTTGCCCGGCACCTGGGACAGGAAAATCCAAAATCTATGGCAGCCCTCACGACACTCATGACCCGCTTTTGTGCGGGAGAAGACAGCTGGCTAGCTCGCAGTAACAACTTATCAAAGAACCCTGGCAATTTGGATACCAAGGACAAAAGTGGCAGGACACGTCGGAATAAGCAAAAATGTCGCGTTAGTAGCGACAGCAATGAAGACACGGCAGTTAATGCCGGATTCAAAGGCTATAAATCCGGTCAGCGGAAAAAGCCGTTCAAAAAGAATACTCAGGGCCCGTCCAGTTTGGACCGAATACTCGACTGCTTGTGCCAGATACATGGCACCCCCGAAAGGCCAGGCAATCACACTAACAGAGATTGTTGGGTGTTCAAGCAGGCAGGCAAGTTAAGAGCCGAAAACAAAGACAAGGGGCTGCACAGCGACGACGAGGAGGAGCCCAAGCCGCCGAACAACAATGGACAGAAGTGTTTTCCCCCACAAGTGCGGACGGTGAACATGATATACGCAACCCACATTCCCAAGAGGGAGCGGAAGCGTGCGCTACGGGACGTATACGCGATGGAGCCAGTCGCCCCGAAGTTCAACCCATGGTCCTCCTGCCCGATCACTTTTGATCGAAGGGACCATCCCACTAGCATCCGTCATGGCGGCTTCACCGCATTGGTTCTCGACCCAATCATCGACGGATTTCACCTCACAAGAGTCCTCATGGACGGCGGTAGTAGCCTGAACCTGCTTTATCAGGACACAGTGCGGAAAATGGGCATAGACCCCTCAAGGATCAAACCCACAAGAACGACCTTTCATGGCGTCATACCAGGTGTAGAAGCCAACTGTACAGGCTCAGTAACACTTGACGTGGTCTTCGGATCCCCGGATAATTTCCGAAGCGAAGAGTTAATCTTCGATATAGTCCCGTTTCGCAGTGGCTATCACGCCCTGCTCGGACGAACCGCATTCACAAAATTCAATGAAGTGCCGCACTACGCATATCTCAAACTCAAGATGCCAGGCCCTTGAGGAGTAATCACGGTCAACGGAAACACCGAACGCTCCCTCCGTACGGAGGAGCATACGGCGGCTCTCGTAGCGGAGGTACAAAGTAGCCTTCTTTGGCAATTCTCCAGTCCGGCCATTAAAAAGCCAGACATTGCCAAGCGCGCCGGAGTAACCTACAACAGGACCGCCTAGCACACTCCGAGCAAGCGTAGCAATGCGGCCCCAACCCTAGCTTTCACGACCTAGCGAAACTAGTACCTCGCGTACATAACTACGCCCTTGAAATACCATGCGCACAGGGGAAGGGGCAAAATAACGGCACGCCCAAAATACAGCTTAAAATGTACCAAGGGCTGCCGGATTCTTTTTTTAATTTTTTCTTACTTTCAGGACTCCATACTTCGGACGACCTGTTCGGCAATTAGATTGCCGCACAAACGATGCAGGATCCAGGAAGACCAGCCATGCCGCATTATGGAACTCCCAGGTGGTCTCTGTTACGAGCGATATACCTACTTTATATATAATTCCGCGTCCTGCCCCTGGTCAGGACATACTGAATAGTCCAATATCTTTTGCTTACCGCACCATCTGTATCGTTTGGCTTTGATAAATAGCCTCTCCATAAATAATGCCTAGATTTTTTTCTATTTTTTTGCATTACTCTTTTCATATATATGCTCATTAATGACATGTTGCACCCGTACATTGTGGTACGGCAAGTACGCCAGGGGCTTCAGTACCCTTTAATATGGTGTGAGAAGTCCGCACACTTTCACAAGTGCGGCACCCCGAACTTATAGCACTATATGCATCGGCTCCGAATCATGATTTGGGTCAATAGTTGGGTTTGCCCGGCTCCTATGTTTTGGTGCCTTACATTCCGCTATATCGGCTAAGGTAGCACTAGGAGAACCACTGCGATTGTGCCCTGGTTGAGCTGGGTTAAGCACCTCAGTGGAGAAAGCTAAAACTGACTGTCATGATGAGGTGAGAGACCGGTCGCTGTTCGAGAGGTTTTTCGAGTCCTTAAAGGCTTATGCCGCTTCGAGCGAGGAGCTGGATAACCCCAGCCAAGGCGTGGATAGCGCCCCGAACTCGGTCTTCCGAACTAGGGTCTTTGCCGAAATTTAAAATTATAAAGTTCTATGGCTAAGTGAGAGTGTTCAAGCATTATAGTCCGATTGCCTGGTTCGTCGTGCTGAGCGCCTCCCTCGAAGGACCCAACCATGGGGAAAAGAGCGCCCAGGTTTATCACCGAACACCCCAGCACTAGTGGAATGGGGCAGAAGCCGACGACTGGCCATCTCTCAATTTTTGATAAACGGCCGCACAGAAAATAATATTTTAAATTCAATAAGCATTGCTTAGCGCATATGAACAAGTTTTCAGCGCACAGGATAAACACGAGCAAATTCATTCAAAAATTACATCCTTGGTGCACTCATCTGCCACAAGGCGGGCACCTGCAAGAACATCCTTATAGTAGTTCTCCGGCTTGCGATGCTCCTTCCCCGGCGGCGGCCCGTCCGTCACAAGCTTCTCACCGTCCAGCTTACCCCAGTGCACTTTACATGGGCAAGGGCCCTACGGGCACCTTCGATGCAGGCGGAGCACTTGATGACCTCGAGCCTTGGACAGGCCTCCACCAGCCGCCGCACCAGCCCGAAGTAGCTCCCAGGCAAGGCCTCTCCGGGCCACAGCCAAACTATGAAGCCCTTCATGGCCTGTTCGGCCGCCTTGTGGAGTTCGACCAGCTGTTTCAGCTGGTCGCTCAAGAGCATAGGGTGTCCGGCCTCAGCATACTGAGACCAGAATACCTTCTCTGTCGAGCTGCCCTCTTCAGCTCGGTAGAATGCGGCGGGATCAGACACGCTGCGGGGAAGATCTGCGAAGGCCCATGGAGAACTCCGGATTCGGGTAAGTAACAAGTAGTTTACTTTTATGTTTCTGCTTCGCATAAAGAATGCCTTACCCGCTGCTATCTTCTTCATATCCTCCAACTCTCGGAGAGCCTTTTGGGCTTCGGCCTTGGTAGACTTGGCAGTCTCAAGGGCCGTCGCGAGCTCGGACGCTTGGGTCTTTGACTCAAGCTCCAAACTCTCATGTTTCTTCATGAGAGCCTGAAGCTCTTGCTGCACCTCGCCGACCTGAGACCCAAGTTTCTCTCGCTCGGTGCGCTCCGCGGCCGTTTTCTTTTCGGCCTCGGACAGCGCCTGCTTGAGGGTCGCCACCTCAGTCGTGGCCCCTACAATAAGCAGTACAATCCTGTTATTTTTTGCAATCACGCCTCTCTATAGGCACCTTTTTATAAGGTATTTCTTACCTTCTTTCTCCTCGAGCTGCTGCTTGGCACGGCCGAGCTCTTGCTCGGACCGCTCGAGTCCCTGTTTTAGGGTATCCACCTCCGCAGTCAATGCGGCGGTGGCTAGCAGCGAAGCCTGCATACGCATATTGACTTCTTTATTATTAGACTCCTGCGAACTTTCATAGATCCTCTGTTCGGCTTTTCTTTCCGAACGCCAAACAGAGCATCAGGGGCTACTGTCTATGCGGTAATATTTTTACATATTTTTACTTACCTCGAAGCCTGTTAGGAGGCCAGCGCAAGCTTCATTCAGCCCGCTCTTGGCGGACTGAACCTTCCGGATCACCGTACTCATAATAGTACGGTGCTCCTCGTTGATGGAGGCACCTTCAAGCACCTCCAGCAGATTGTCCGGCGCCTCCGGTTGGACGGAGGGTGCCGGCTCAGAAGGCTTGCTCCTCTTGGAGGGAGTTCGCCTGCCGCGGTCCGGAATCGTTGAAGATTCCAGCATGGTGTCCGGCTTAAGGCCGGACTTGGAGCCCTGGGGGGTCTTGTCCCCTTCACTCCTGGGGTCCGGGAGGTCGCCTTGCGGCTCCTCCAGGACCACCTCCTCCTGCCCCGGAGCTCGTTGCGACGCCACTTCGGCGTCATCCGCAGTGCGGGGGGAGACAGCGGGCGGAACAGAGTTCACGTCCGATGAATCCAGGGAGCCGCTCGACGACTCTTTGAGTGCGGCCCAGGGCGGGCTGCATGACTATATTCGACATTAGGGGAAGCTGTGCAACAAAAGGAATATCATGAGTTACTCTGGTATCTGAACACTTACGATTTTGCCGGACGCTTGGCCCTGTCCGGCCATTCCTCTTCGCCCTCTTCGGCGTCAGGGGCGTAGTCCGGCGGAGGGGTCTTCCTTTTTCTAGACCCGTCGGCCTCCCCCGTTGGGGTGACCTTCCTCTTCTCTCCTCCCTCCACTGGAGAGGGAGAGTCTTCTTCTTCCTCCTCCTTGTTCTCGCGGGAGGAGGGCACCTCGGACTCGTCAGATGACGAGTCCGACACCACCACGTTGCGGGCACTCTTTCGAGTCCCCGTGGTCTTCTTCTTCTTGACCTTCTTCTCCGGCACCACATAAGGCGCCGGGGCCAGCAGCTTCACCAGTAAAGCTGGGGCTGGATCTTCGGGCAGCGGAGCCGGACAGTTAATCGGCTCGGCTATCACCCGCCAAGCCTGTCAGAGAAAAGGAAGTTTAGATCCCGCATAGTGTCAAACTATGGAAAAAGACTTAACATCCTGTGAAGGGTGTAGATGGCATACCTTGCTAGCGTGACGCTGCGAGCTGTATCCGCGGTCCTTGGAAGCGGATGCGGGAGCCTCGGCGCCCTTGAATAGCACCTTCCAGGCGTCTTCATACGTCGTGTCGAAGAGCCTATTGAGGGTTTGGTGTTGCGCCGGGTCGAACTCCCACAGATTAAAATCCCATTGTTGGCACGGGAGGATCCGGCGGACGAGCATGACCTGGATTATATTAGCAAGCCGGACTGGCTTGTTCACCAGGGACTGGATGCATGTTTGCAATCCGGTCACCTCTTTTTCGTCACCCCATGACAGGCCCGTCTCTTTCCAGGACATAAGCCGCGTGCGGGTCCGGATCGGAACTCAGGGGTTGCGGTCCATTCTGGATCGCGTGGCTCGGTGATATAAAACCACTTGGCTTGCCATCCCTTTAGGGTCTCCACGAAAGAGCCCTCGAACCATAGGACGTTGGCCATCTTGCCCACCATAGCGCCTGCGCACTCCGCCTGGCTGCCGCGCACCACCTTGGGCTTGACGTTGAAGGTCTTGAGCCAGAGGCCGAAATGGGGGCGGACGCAGAGAAAGGCCTCGCACACGACGATAAATGCCGAGATGTTGAGGATGAAGTTTGGGGCCAGATCGTGGAAGTCCAGGCCGTAGTAGAACATGAGCCCCCGGACAAATGGGTGGAGTGGAAAACCTAGTCCGCGGAGGAAGTGGTGGAGAAACACGACCCTCTCATGGGGCCTTGGGGTGGGGATAAGCTGCCCCTCTTCGGGAAGCCGGTGCGCGATGTCCTTGGACAGGTATCCGGCCTTCCTTAGCTTTTTTACTTTACCCTCCGTAACGGAGGAGACCATCCATTTGCCTCCCGCTCCGAACATTGCTGGAGAAGGTTGAGGTGGGATGTGCGGGCTTGGGAGCTGGAGCTCGGGTGCGCGAGAGATAGATAGGCAAGGGAGGAAGAAGGCGTAGGTAAAAAGGGTGGATCCTTATCCCCTTATATAGGCGGATGCGGTTATGCGTCCCCACCTACCTAATAAAACTCGCTTGCCTCCCGAGCGCCGTGATAAATGGCACGGTTGGGTTACCCACGTCCGTATTGATGAGAATCCCGTAAAAAGGGTACACGATCTCTGCTTTGACAAGACGTGCCAAGGAAACCGCCTCGCAAAACATGCTGAGGAGGAAAAGTAAAAACGATTCGAGTAAAGGGCTTGGTTGTGGTGTGATGGCGCACTGCAGAATACGTCAGCAGATTTGATTTGTGTTAATATTATTCTCTCTATGGCAATATGTGGAAGCTTATTTTACAGAGCCGGACACTACTCTTGGTGTTTACAATCTTTTATGAAGGATTTGGAGGAGGAACCCGCCTTGCAATGCCAAAGACAATTTGCGTGCTGGACTCGTCGTCATTGAAGCCTGGTTCAGGGGCTACTGAGGGAGTCCTGGATTAGGGGGTGTTCGGGTAGCCGGACTATACCTTCAGCCGGACTCCTGGACTATGAAGATACAAGATTGAAGACTTCGTCCCGTGTCCGGATGGGACTTTCCTTGGCATGGAAGGCAAGCTTGGCGACGCGGATATTCAAGATCTCCTGCTATTGTAACCGACTCTATGTAACCCTAACCCTATCCGGTGTCTATATAAACCGGAGGGTTTTAGTCCGTAGGACAACTTGATCAACTCCATAGACAACAATCATACCATAGGCTAGCTTCTATGGTTGAGCCTCCTTGATCTCGTGGTAGATCTACTCTTGCACTACCCATATCATCAATATTAATCAAGCAGAACGTAGGGTTTTACCTCCATCAAGAGGGCCCGAACCTGGGTAAGACATCGTGTTCCCTGCCTCCTGTTACCATCCGGCCTAGACGCATAGTTCGGGACCCCCTACCCGAGATCCGCCGGTTTTGACACCGACATTGTTGATGTAGATCGCCGTCCCGACCGTTGCCCCGGTGGCACTCCAGTGCCACCGGAAGCGAGGGGGAGAGAGCCCCCCTCCTTCTTATTCTTCCTTGGCCTCCCCCTAGATGGGTGGAGAGTTCCCCCTCTGGTCCTTGGTCTCCATGGCCACGGAGGGGCGGGAGCCCCTCTGAGATTGGATCTCCCTCTCTGTTCTCTTCTATTTCGCGTTCTCCAGATCTGGCCGAAAACCGTTTCTTATATTCCTGGAGATCCGTAACACCGATTGCGCTGATATTTTAACAAGATTCTTTTCCGGATATAAGCTTCCTTGCACCCGAAGTAGAGCTCCAACCGACGTACGAGGTGGGCATAACCCACCACGCCACGCCTGGCTTCGGGATCGCGCCCTGGTGGGTTGTGCCCACCACAGGCCTCCGTTTGTGGTGATTCCAACTCCCAAAAATCACATATATTTGCTACCTCTTGAGCACTGCGTTGGTTTTCCCCGAAGAGGAAGGGATGATGCAGCAAAGTAGCGTAAGTATTTCCCTCAGTTTTTGAGAACCAAGGTGTCAATCCAGTAGGAGGCTACGCGCGAGTCCCTCGTACCAGCACAAAACAAATAAACCCTCGCAAGCAACGCGAATAGGGATTGTCAATCCCTACACGGCCACTTACGAGAGTGAGATCTGATAGATATGATAAGATAATATTTTTGGTATTTTTGTGATAAATATGCAAAGCAAAATAAAGGAAAAGTAAAGAGCAAAGGAAATAACTAAGTAGTAGGAGATTAATATGATAAAGATAGACCTGGGGGGCATAGGTTTCACTAGTGGCTTCTCTCGAGAGCATAAGTATTCTACGGTGGGTGAACAAATTACTATTGAGCAATTGACAGAATTGAGCATAGTTATGAGAATATCTAGGTATGATCATGTATATAGGCATCACATCCGAGACAAGTAGACCGACTCCTGCCTGCATCTACTACTATTACTCCACTCATCGACCGCTATCCAGCATGCATATAGAGTATTAAGCTAAAAACAAAGTAACGCCTTAAGCAAGATGACATGATGTAGAGGGATAAACTCATGAAATATGATGAAAACCCCATCTTGTTATCCTCGATGGCAACAATACAATACATGCCTTGCTGCCCCTACTGTCACTGGGAAAGGACACCGCAAGATTGAACCCAAAGCTAAGCACTTCTCCCATTGCAAGAAAGATCAATCTAGTAGGCCAAACCAAACTGATAATTCGAAGAGACTTGCAAAGATAACCAATCATACATAAAAGAATTCAGAGAAGATTCAAATATTGTTCATAGATAGACTTGATCATAAACCCACAATTCATCGGTCTCAACAAACACACCGCAAAAAGAAGATTACATCGAATAGTTCTCCACAAGAGAGGGGGAGAACATTTTATTGTGATCCAAAAAGAGAGAAGAAGTCATCTAGCTAATAACTATGGACCCGTAGGTCTGAGGTAAACTACTCACACTTCATCGGAGGGGCTATGGTGTTGATGTAGAAGCCCTCCGTGATCGATGCCCCCTCCGGCGGAGCTCCGAAACAGGCCCCAAGATGGGATCTCGTGGATACAGAAAGTTGCGGCAGTGGAATTAGGTTTTTGGCTCCGTATATGATCATTTGGGGTACGTAGGTATATATAGGAGGCAGGAGTACGTCGGTGGAGGAACAGGGGGCCCACGAGGGTGGAGGGCGCGCCTGGGGAGGTAGGCATGCCCCCTACCTCGTGGCCTCCTCTTTTGTGTCTTGACCTAGGGTCCAAGTCTCCTGGGTCTTGTTTGTTGAGAAAATCACGTTCCCGAAGGTTTCATTCCATTTGAACTCCGTTTGATATTCCTTTTCTACGAAACCTGTTGGGGATATGACTATTTGTGTAAGCCATCCAGGAGGGGCCGGGTTACGCAAATAGAGGTTCATCAGAAGCCCAAGACCAAGGCCTGAAGATGGCGGTTCAATAAAAGGCTTAAAGGCCCACAGGCGACTCTGAGGCCCGTAAAGATAAACCGCCATGATGGTATAACTTGTACTGTAAGGTAGAAGTAACTAGTCGCCGAGCCGGACACTGTTTATGAGCCGGCCGGGACTCTGTAGGCCGCAGGGCGTCAACCCGTGTATATAAGGGGACGACCCGCCAGCGGCATAGGGAGAGAGACAACTGATCGAGAGCCAGGCATAGCGTATCTCGCTCCCTGGTCATCGAAACCTCAAGTAATTCCAACCCAACTAGACGTAGGCCTTCCTTCATCGTAAGGGGCTGAACTAGTATAAACCTCGCGTGTCCTTGTCCCGATTAACCCCTTTAAGCTTCATAGTTGTGATGGCTCCACGACTAAGTCCTTGCAAAAGGACATCTGCCATGACAATTCCACGACAGTTGGCACCCACCGTGGGGCCAGCGCACGGTGGATTTGAGTTCTTGAAGGGCAGCTTCAAAGGGCTCAAGGGATACGCAGTTGGCCGGATGACCAAGAGTCGTCGCGGCAAGATCTACATCGACGACGAAGGCTGGGGCCCCGACGTCGGTTCAATTGAGTACGGGTACCGGGTCCCCTTTGGCGGAATTCACGTCTTCATCGGCCGGATTGGTGAGCCGGGCCCTGAGCCGGACAGCTGCACCGACCTCATCGAGACGGCTCAGCGTGTGAAACCCACCCGAGCTCAACCCGTCGTGAAGCATGCCTTTGTGGGTTGCATCCACGGAGGTGAACTTTCTGAAGGATCTGAAGGTGATGGTGAGCCGGCCGTCCTCTCTGACGGTGATTCATCCGCCGGCTCAAAAAATTCGCTGTATCAAGTTCAAGATGGTGTGCTTGGGGGCTGTTCCGATGGCAGCACTATTCCGGACCCCTCAGAGTCGCCAAACCGGGCAGGAGTCTTCATGGCTGGTACTCAACCCGGCCAAAATTCTACGGCCTCAGCGGCGATAACGTCCAGGTTAGGAGCAGCCGGGGCAGGAGGCCCTGTGCGCTCACCGGCTCAGGTGCTGATGGATCTCATTGATAAACTTACGGCCTTGTTAACTGCTACAGTCGTCCCTGCGAACCAATCTGAGCATGAGGCAGAGGTGGCACAGGTTCGCGATGAGATCGCCCGGGCCAGGGAAACCTTAGCAGCTGAAGATACTAGATTAGCCACAGAGCAGGCGGCTTTAGACGTACGGGCGCAGCAACTTCAGGCAGAGGCCTTTCAGCTCACGTTGAGCTTGAACGCATCTAATGAGGTAATGAGGAGGAGACATCAGAAAACTCAATCCCGTTTACCTCAGATTTATGATCCTCGGAATCTCTTTGCTACACCCGGGGCCGGCCCAAGTAACCCGCCAGGTGCAAATCAGTTTATGACATCCGGAGCGGGAGGCCCAGTCCAGCCTCCGGTGACGGCACCTCTTCACGGCAATATGGCACCGCCCCATTACGTACCAATACCACAGGGTCACTTCTCCAACCCCATGGAGAACTTAATCGGAGCATCAGCACGTTTGGCGGCTCTCCCAGTAGATGGTGATGATCCGAGAGCGGTGGAAACCCGGAGGATCAAGGAACTTGTACAAACAACCCTGGCTCAGCAAGAGACCTACTCCTACAGCCGGGACAGGATTCACTCAACTCCTCCGCCCTGGTTAGCTCCGCCTCGTCAAAACCGGAGCCCGAGTTACAGTAGACACATGGAGTCAGAGGCCTTGTCATGTAGCGCTCAACGCCGGAACCAGCCCGGCGGGTATAACCCGGTTCAGGATCGGATACGTCAGGATGACGAGCGGGCGGCTCAGCTAGCGGCTCAGCTAGCAGCCCAACAGGACTCACCGGCTTACCCGACGACTTCCGTTGAGGCGGGTGTTGCTACTAGAACCGGAGGAGTTCCTTGTCTAGTACCGGCTCTATGTAATATACGTCTGCCCAAGGATTTCAAGGGACCTCGAAAGGTGCCGAATTATACGGCCGATTTACAGCCTGGGGCATGGATTGAAAGTTACGAGATGGCCATGGAGCTGCTGGAGGTTAGTGATGAAGCGATGGCTAAATACTTCACCATGATGTTGGACGGAACGGCCCTTTCTTGGTTAAAGGGTTTGGCACCCAATTCCATTAGTTCATGGGCGGAGCTAAAGGCCCGTTTCATCCAGAACTTCAAGGACACTTGCAAGCAGTCTATGTCGATTGTGGACCTGACAAATGGTAAGCAGGAGGAAGGTGAATCTACGACTCATTGGGTGCGCCGGGTCAAAGATATAATACATTCGTCTGACCAGATGGATGCCGGCTCAGCAGTTCTCATGTTGCTGAAGAATTGCCGCTTTGAGCCTCTGAGACAGAAACTGGGGCGCCTTAAGCATGATTGCAATGATATGGGGACGCTGATGGCGGCTTTAGTCACATATGCCAATTCTGATAGTACCAAGGATCCCGCGTCTGATGAGGAAAAGACAGGGAAGGGAAAGAAGAACGGTAATGGAAAGGGTCAGCAGCATAACCCGGCGAGTCAAGGAGGCAATAAGCGTCAGGTGGACGGTAACCCGGAATTTGTGGCCAATGCATAGGGTAACAATCAGAAGCGCAAAGGAAAGCCACCCTCTCGGTTTGGCGGGTCAGGTCCGTCTCTTGAGCAACTACTCAATGAGCCCTTCCCGAAACACGACACCCGGGAATGACCAGCGACTCATTTATGGAAGGATTGCGCAATCATGAAGGCTTTCAAGAATTCTAATACATTTGATGGCAATCAAGGCCCAGGCGGCGGCTCGGGAGCTGGCGGCTTTCATGGCCCGGGCAGCGGTTCAGGATCCGGTTTTCAGGGAAGCCAGGGTGGTTATAATCAACAGCAGTCTGGTCAAGGAGGTCAGCAGCAGCAGTAGTCGGGTTATCAGAGCCATCCAAAATAGCTAAACAGTGGACAGTATCACGTGTTCACCACAAGTTTGTGTAAACATGATCAGAAAGTTCACAGGAGGGCGGTGAATTCTGTTGAGCCGGTAGTCCCTCGTTACTTGAGGTGGTCGGAACAGCCTATTGTCTGGAGCAGGGAGGATCAGCCTCCCCGGGTTGATAATCCGGGTCAACTGGCCCTGGTAGTGGCACCGCAGGTTGGTGGTTATAAATTTACTAAGGTGCTCATGGATGGAGGTAGCAGCATCAACATCCTCTATTACGAGACCTTTCAGCGCATGGGCTTAACTGACAAGAATTTAAAGACTTCCAACACCATCTTCCATGGAGTGGTGCCTGGTAAGTCGGCGTATCCTGTGGGTAAGATTGAGCTAGAGGTGACCTTTGGAGACGAGCATGATTCTAGGGAGGAAAAGTTAACTTTTGAAGTGGTAAAAATCAAGAGTCCATATCACGCTTTGTACGGGCGGCCGGCTTATGCCAAGTTCATGGCGCGGCCGTGTTATGTTTATTTACAACTCAAGATGCTGGGTTACAAGGGTACCATCACTATGCCTGGAAGCCGAAAGGTGGCCCTGAAATGCGAAGAAGGCGATGCGGCTTATGCCGAGTCTGTTTGTGCAACAGAGGAGCTCAAATTTTATCAAGATAACGTTGACCTGGCAGATATGACCTCCCTCAAGAAGCCGACTACGGAGCATGACCCGGCCATGAAGTTTAAGTCGACTGCAGAGACTAAGCTTGTTGATTTTACTCCGAGCGATTCGTCTAAGCAATTCAGCATCAGTGCCAACTTGGATCCTAAATAGGAAAGCGCGCTCATCGAGTTCATCCGTGAGAACCGGGACATCTTTGCATGGAAGCCTTCTGACATGCCGGGTGTACCGAGAGGACTCGCTGAGCACACTCTTAATATTGATCCGAAGTATAAGCCGGTCAGGCAGTTTCTGCGGCGATTCAATGAGGAACGACGAAAAGCTATAGGAGAAGAGGTCGCCCGGCTCTTGGCGGTTGGGTTCATTGTCGAAGTGTTTCACCCGGAGTTGTTGGCTAACCCAGTGCTCGTGCTCAAGAAAAACGGCACCAGGCGGATTTGTGTGGATTACACGGACTTAAATAAGGCTTGTCCGGCTGATCCTTTCGCTCTCCCCCGTATTGATCAAATCATTGATGCTACGGCGGGTTGTGCGCATTTGAGCTTTTTGGATGCTTACTCTGGATATCATCAGATCAAGATGGCAGTTAAGGACCAGGAGAAGACGGCCTTCATCACTCCGTTTGGAGCCTTCTGCTATGTGTCTATGCCTTTTGGGCTCAAGAGTGCCCAGGCGACTTATCAACGGTGTGTACAGAATTGTCTCCACAATCAGATTGGGCGCAATGTTCATGCTTATGTGGATGACATAGTGGTGAAATCCAGAGAGGCGGAAACCTTGATATCTAAATCTCAGAGAAACCTTTGACAATCTCTGGCTCTACAAAATGATGCTTAACCCAGAGAAGTGTGTATTTGGTGTGCCTGCAGGCAAGCTTTTGGGATTCTTGCTCTCAAACAGGGGCATCGAGGCTAATCCGGAGAATATTAAGGCAATCACTTCTTTGGCTAAACCGGCATGTATCAATGATGTTCAGCGACTGGCAGGTCGTGTTGCCGCTTTAAGCCGGTTCATAAGCCGGTTCGGTGAGAAGGCCCTACCGCTGTACCAACTGATGAAGAAGGCGGACACCTTTGTCTGGAGTAATGCTGCCAATGCTGCTTTTGAGGATTTGAAGAGGCAGTTATCTGAGCCGCCAGTCCTTGCAGCTCCCATTGACAAAGAACCTTTGCTGTTATATGTGGCTGCTAATTCACGAGCCGTCGGTGTGGCAATTGTGGTAGAGCGCAAGGAGGCTGGTAAGGAACATCCGGTTCAACGGCCAGTTTTTATGTCAGTGAGGTACTCATCGAGTCAAAACAAAGATATCCTCATTGGCAGAAACTTGTTTACGGGGTGTTCATGGCAAGTCGGAAGCTGAAGCAATACTTCCAAGGTCACCCTATCATTGTGGTAAGTTCTACCCCCTTGGGAGACATTATTCAGAACAGAGAGGCTACAGGACGAGTCGCCAAGTGGGCCATCGAGCTCGGGCCTCATGGTCTGAAGTACGTACCACGCACTGCCATTAAGTCTCAAGCTTTGGTGGATTTCATCAACGACTGGACAGAGCTACATGCACCTGAGGAGAAGCCCGATAACACTTATTGGACTATTCACTTTGATGGGTCCAGACAGTTGGACGGCTCGGGGGCTGGTGTCGTGTTAACTTCCCCTCGAGGTGAAAAATTTTGTTATGTGCTCCGGCTTATGTTTCCTTGTACTAACAATGCAGCTGAGTACGAGGCCCTACTCCATGGTCTCCGGATGGCCAAAGAGATGAACTTGAGCCGGGTAAGATGCTTGGGAGACTCAGACCTTGTGGCTCAACAGGTGTCAGGCAAGTGGGACTCTAAAGATCCCCTTATGGCGGCTTACCATCGTGAGGTCGATGTTGTGGCTGGACATTTCAAGGGTTATGTGGTGGAACACATTGATCGAAGGAAGAATGAGGCGGCTGATGCCTTAAGCCGGCTGGGATCTAAGCGTAAGCCGGTGCCGCCTAACACCTTTCTTGATGTTTTGAATAATCCTTCTGTTAAGTTACCTACAGAGGAAGATTTGGCAATACCAGACCCGAAGGCACAGCTGGTGGGGGCTCTCCACGTTATCCCGGATTGGACAGTGCCTTATTTGGCTTACTTGACCCGGGGAGAGTTGCCTGAAGATGAGACCTTGGCAAGACAAATCGCCCGACGGTCCAAGTCCATGACAATTGTCAATGGCGAGTTACATCATTGCAGCGTCACTGGAGCATTTCAACGTTGCGTGTCACCTACAGAGGGTCAGGAGATCCTTCGTGAGATTCATGAAGGCGATTGTGGTCATCACGCCGGCTCAAAATCTCTTGTGGCCAAAGCTTTCTGTCATGGGTTTTATTGGCTGATGGCTCATGCTGATGCAGAAGACCTGGTCAGTAAATGTGACGGATGTCAGAAATTCTCACGACGAGCCCATGTGCCGGCTCAAGAATTGAGGATGATTCCAATTACTTGGCCGTTTGCAGTCTAGGGGCTTGATATGGTCAGGCATTTCAAAAGGTCCAAGGATAAAAAGACGCACCTCTTGGTGGCGGTTGACAAGTTCACAAAGTGGGTGGAGGCGGAGCCAGTCAGTAAGTGTGATGCAGCCACGGCGGTCCAGTTTATGAAAAAGGTGATTTTTCGCTTTGGTTTTCCACACAGCATCATAACTGATAATGGCACTAACCTCTCCAAAGGAGATATGGAAGAGTTCTGTCAACGAGAGCATATCCGGCTTGACGTTTCAGCTGTGGCTCACCCTCAATCCAATGGTCAAGCAGAATGAGCTAATCAAGAAATCTTGAGGGGTATCAAGCCCCGGCTCTTGGTCCCCTTGCAGAGGACGCCGGGTTCTTGGGTGGAGGAGTTACCTTCTGTACTTTGGAGCATCAATACTACACCTAACAGATCTACGGGTTACACGCCTTTCTTTATGGTGTATGGAGCAGAGGCGGTCCTACCAAGTGACATCCGTCATGACTCACCCCGTGTGGCGGCTTATGTTGAGGAAGACAACAAAAAAGCTCGACAAGACGCACTTGACCTGTTGGATGAAGAGCGAGACTTGGCAATAGCCCGCTCGGTGATTTACCAGCAAGACCTGCGCCACTACCACAGCCGTCGGGTTAGGTCCAGAACCTTTCAGGAAGGCGACCTAGTGCTCCGATTCATCCAGGATCAATCTGACATGCACAAGCTATCCCCTCCTTGGGAAGGACCTTTTGTGGTCAGCAAGAATCTGAACAACGGATCATACTACCTTATCGACGTTCGGGAGCACAAAGACTCACGTAATTCGGAGGAGGAGACCCGTCAGCCGTGGAATATCGCTTATCTTCGGCCTTATTATACTTGAGCCATCGGCTCTAATGTGTATATATTTATACTATGTGTATTACATAAAGCAATAAAGCAGGACCTCTGTCCTTTTTTCCACTCCCAAAAAAGGTTTATGTGTTTTCTTTGTCAGGTGGTGGAGATAACTAAGGAGAAGCGGATCATATCTGAATCCGGCTTTCCTTTGGTCCGGCTTATGATCATATCTGAATCTAGGCGTGGTCACTTGGGGGCTTCCTGTTCAAACATAGGTCGTATTCGAACCAAAGAGAACATAGCTGTCGATACCCATTTGATCGGCATACTGCCAAACCCACTTGGGGGCTTCTTGATCATATTTGAATCATAGCTCAACCCCTTTGGGTCTGACATGGATCATATTCGAATCAGCGTCATTAAACAACTCTTATGGTCACTTGGGGGCTTCCTGTTCAAAAATAGGTCATATTCGAACCAAAGAGAACATAGCTGTCGATACCCACTTGATCGGCATCGCCACAGCCACTGGGGGCTAACAGATCGTATCTGAATCTTAGCTCAACCCCTTTGGAACGGTTCACTGATCGTATTCGAATCAGAAACCCTTTTGTTCATCATATTTTACAAGTATCAACATTGGATATCTTGCAACCCTCTTGAAAATACAATGGAGTACATTGCAATCCTCCAGGATTAAAATTGGTTACATCAGGTTGTTAAGTACCAGGTAAACTTTTACGTGCCAATTTTCAGGAGTTAAACTTACCCTCAGGGGTTGGCTTATATAAGCCGGGAAAGCAGCCGTAAGCATCACAGGGCAGTACAAGACATTTCTGCAAAGGACATAACAGGTTCTATAAACTACAAAGTGCATAGTGACGGCGGCTTATGCAAGTATTAAGGGCCATAAGCATGCGCAAAGGCATAGCAAAACTCAAAGTATTTTCTACTCTATTACAAGACTCCCCGAGTCTGAATGATGCGACATTGTTTTTCTACAACGACGTAAGCAGGTGGCGCCTGGCAATCTACTCTTGGGGTTGACTTGAAGCCTCCGGGTTATCCTTCTCCGCCTCTCCGCCGGCTGCTTTGTCCTGGAAGGATGATGAGGCCCAGTCAATGCAACTCAAGGCCTCAAACTCGGCTTCATCATCTATTAAACCGGTTGGGTCGACTTCAGGGGCAAAGGTGTGCTTACGGATTGGAGGGATCAAGCTGACATCGTCATAATGCGGCATGGGGATTCTCCGATTCTCCTTGTCATAACCCAGCTGATACTTGGTGAGGTCAGTGTCGTTTCCAATTTGAGTGGCCACAGGGCGTATAACCCTCACGCAGGTGGTGAAATCCTTTTCATCAAATGGAGTGCCATCCTCCTTTAAACTTGGATACCCAAGAGCGATGTCGGCCGGGTCTATCTCTGGTAACCAGGCTTTGGCCCGACTCAAAGCGGCTATTGCTCCGGCTCTTGCTTGGGCCCGTCTCAACTCTTGAATCCACTGAGGAAGTACAGCAAGCCGTTGTAACACATCTTGCAAGAGGTAGGGCACATCATTTGATAAGGCTACAACAGCCAAGGCACGTTGTGACCCGATGTAAAGTTGTTCTACTAGAGTATACACCGCCTTCAATTTGATCAGCATATTCTGCTTGAGGTTTGTGCTCCTGGGGCCTGTATTGGTAAGTATAAGGTAAACCTCAGGTAACAATTAAAGGAATATTTACAGTATTTAATGATTGCTTAAGATAACTTACCAAAGAAGCGTTGTAAGCCGGTCAGTTCGGCTGTTGCATTTGCCAGCGACGCCTCTGCTATCTCGGCCCGGGTCACCAGTCCGGCCTTTTCGTCAGTCCAAATTTTCTTCTCTGACTCAAAATTTTTCTTCAGCTTCTCTTGTTCAGAGACGCTGAATTCAAATTTGGAGTTAGCCATTTGAATTTCAATCTCCTGGGCTGCCAGGCGGTTCTTCAGGTCAGCAATCTCCGATTCAAATTGACTTATGGTGGCCTGCATTGCACCGGATAGTAGTCAAGATTACGGTAAATAATATTAAGTCCCAAGCACTTTGCAAGCAAAGATACTTGACACTTGGGGGCTAATGTATACCGAAGCTTTCTAAATTATTAAGCCGGTCCTGGATATTAAGTCCCAAATACTTTGCAAGCAAAGATACTTGGCACTTGGGGGCTAATGTGTATCGCAAGTTAAAGGTATTGTGTTACATCCGGTTTAAATATTTTTCTTTAAGACGGGCAAGTAGCTCTAACAATTTTTCTAAGTCTACAACATATTTATTCATAAGCAATAGACTTGGGGGCTGGTACAATAAGTATGATTGAAAGTAAGGAAGCATAAGTCATACCTCAAATTTTTGCTGTATTTGCTTCACCATGTCAATTTCCAGGTCACGGCTGCTTTGCACCTGGTTGATATAGCCCGAGACGATCTCTCCAATACTCAAATGAGTATAGTCGATGATGTCCATCTTGGCCTTACGGCATTCTAGCAACTCCTCTTTAGCCGAGCATTTGGCAAGGACGGTGGGCCTGGCCGGCTCAACGAATTGAGCCTTGAGAAATTCCACTTCTGGGTCAGCCGTTTTGACTGGGCTAGGTGCCTCCGGGTTAACAGAACCATCAAGAATATCTTCAGCAGGTGGGTTAGAAGTTGGTGATGCAATGTCTTGAGCCGGCTCAGGCGGCGGTTGATGTGTGGAAGAGTCAGGAGCAGCTATACCCTGTTCCGGTTCAGTCACCACAGGGGTTTGGGCCAGTTTATCCTTCTTGGTTTTCTTCCTGGGCTTAACCTGCACGCTGTGGGCAAAGCAGAGAAATAAGTAAAGAAACATGGAGAAAGAAAAACATAAGGTGAATAAATTGATATTACCCAGGGGCAGTCGTAAAAGCCGGCATGTTTGATTGCATGGACTCGCCGGATGAAGGAGAGGTATCCTGGTAATTGGAGTCAGAGGAATTGAGAGGTTGACGGATTAGACCCGCCAAAGGTAAAAAAGGGTATAAGTTGGAGATAACCTCAGTCCGACGCTTCCGGGTTGTGTCAGGCAAGCCGGAGGATAGCTCTGCATCCTTGCTGGTCCGGGTCTGCCTCCGGTTTTCAAATTGTTGTTCCTTCAAAAGAAAGTCAGGATCTTGGTAAGCCAAAGGGTGTGAAAATTTTACTTTCCGGGTTACTCTTCGAATTTTCTGACGCGGCCGAAGCTCGGAGTCGGAGGAGATTATAGTTACCTCTTCCTCGACGGGTTGGCTGTTGCCCGTGTCTTCCTAAAAGAAGGTTAATATCAGTATGGTAGTGATAAAGGAGAAAGGGAAATTAAAAAGTTACCTCTTCCTCATTATCATCAGAATCATCAAGCTGAAATAGCTCAGAAGCGCTTGGCTTCCTTTTCCTTGAAGTGGTGGGCTTGGCGGTTTTCCTTTCGGCTCTCTTGGCCGCCCTGGCTTTCTTGGCCGCCTCATGATCATATTGGATTTTCTAGAAGTTATCATTTACCTATAAAAGGTTATAAAGGGTTATGCATAAGAATATAGTATAACATGATAAAAAATAACCCGACGGCTGGAAACTTACTGCAGGGGCCGGGTTCTTCTTGCAAAAAGGTAGTAAGCTGAAAGCGTTACTATTCACTGTGCCCTCTTTCAACAAAGACTGAGTTGTAGCTTCCACTACATCATATGGTAAGTCGTCAAGACTATGACGCTGAGGGTCATCTTTCTCGCCTGAATAATTACACATTAAGCCGGGCGGCGGCTTAACGGAATTATTCTCCAAGCAACCCAGACTCGGACCAGGTCAATGCCATCTAAGCCATTCCCTAAAAGAGCTTTAATCTTCTTGATCTTGGGGGTGAGTGGCAGACGTTCAATAGCAGTCAACTTATCCGGCAGCGGGTGAGTAGGTTCAAGGCGCAATGCACGGAAGCCGGGCAGTGGGTTTTCACCAGCCGGAGAAGTATCTTGGCAGTAGAACCATGTCTGGTTCCAGTCCTTTGGATGACTAGGCAATTCAGCATAAGGGAACAGGTAGTCTCTCCGCCTTTGAATTGATATGCCACCAAGCTCCAGACTGGGCCCGTTGGCCCGCTCATTCTGCCGGTTCAAATAGAACAATTCCCTGAACAAAAGTAGGCTGGGTTCTTCTCCAAGGTAGACCTCACAGAAAACTTGGAAGTTGCAAATATTTGACACGGAATTGGGCCCGATGTCTTGAGGTCTTAAGTCAAAGAAGTGCAAAACATCTCTAAATAATTTTGAACCGGGAGGAGCAAATCCCCGGCTCATGTGATCAGTAAAAATGATCACCTCCCCTTCCTTGGGTTGAGGTTTCTCTTCAGACGGGTCAGGAGCACGATAAGACATGACATCCTTCTTGGGCAGATGGCCAGACTTTACAAACTCGGACGGTTTGCTCTCTGTAACAATGGATGGGACCCAGTTGCAGGTAACCAGAGGTTTAACAGCTTTGGGTGCCATTGGATAAATTGAAGCCTACAACAAGATAAAGGAAATTTTCCGGTTTATTATAACCCGGAGAATAATCATTATTGGGTTATTTAAAATGGTGGCTTAAGAAGGGGCCTAATGACATACAGGTAACTATGTGATAATGTTTAACAGCTGCGGGTATTAAAGATGATTAAGGTTTTCTTAAGTCGCCAGAGGCAAGCGGTACTGACAGCTGGTATTATCTTAAACCGGTTACATAGACTACTATGGCTGAAATAGAGTCAACACACACAGTTTTCGGCTAAGTGTGGAGCAAACAGGTTTCACAAATTGCAATTATTATTTTTGATCAAACGATGCTCTGGAAAGGAAAAATTTCTAGACCTAAAACAGTACAGGGAAGTTCATATACTTAAGGAGGGCTTCCAAAACAAGGAAATGAGATCTGTTTTCATACAGAATAAGCACACAACATCCTCCGCGGCAGTTCTATGTGGTTTTTATGATCTGAACAAGGTATTAGAGGTAAGAACTAATGGAGGTTGCGTTGGGCGACGATGAACGTCGACGAACTCAAGACAGTACTAATGCAGATCTGAGAAAGGGGGGAAAGAGAACTCACCGATGTGGAAGAACTGCGGAGGGTTGCCGTTGTTCTCTGGTCAAAAAATAGGGTGATGCAGTGGCCTGAGTCGGTGAAGACGAGGTTTCCGACGGTGGCGGCGGCGGAGCTCGAGCGGCAGAAGAGGGAGTGCGAGGAAGAAGACGACCGGAGGAAATGAAAAAGACCTAGGTCGCGCCTATTTATAAGGAGGACCGACTGAGACGGCGCGAGAAACGAGGAGACCAAGACATCATTATCCAGCGGCCCCACCGCCTCGATTTTCGGGAGGGTCAGTAAAGGCAAAGATCCGTTGAAGATATGATGAATTAAAATATAAGTTTTATTGAAGATGACGTCATGATGATTTAACCCGGAGCCAGAGGATGATGTCATGGCGGGTTACAATTTTCATGCAAGACAGAAGACTAAAGGCCAGTTCATAAGGTTTTCAAAGATTGACATGAACCGGTTCAAATCAATCTGGGGCCTAATGTTGGGGATATGACTATTTGTGTAAGCCATCCAGGAGGGGCCAGGTTACGTAAATAGAGGTTCATCAGAAGCCCAAGACCAAGGCATGAAGATGGCGGTTCACTAAAAGGCTTAAAGGCCCACAGGCGACTCTAAGGCCCGTAAAGATAAACCGCCAGAATGGTATAACTTGTACTGTAAGGTAGAAGTAACTAGTCACAGAGCCGGACACTGTTTATGAGCCGACCGGGACTCTGTAGGCCGCAGGGCGTCAACCCGTGTATATAAGGGGACGACCCGCCAGCGGCTTAGGGAGAGAGACAACTGATCGAGAGCCAGGCATAGCGTATCTCGCTCCCTGGTCATCGAAACCTCAAGTAATTCCAACCCAACTAGACGTAGGCCTTCCTTCACCGTAAGGGGCTGAACTAGTATAAACCTCGCGTGTCCTTGTCCCGATTAACCCCTTTAAGCTTCCTAGTTGCGATGGCTCCACGACTAAGTCCTTGCAAAAGGACATCTGCCGAGACAATTCCACGACAAAACCCTAAAACAGTTAAAAAAACAGCAATTCTGGGCTGGGCCTCCGGTTAATATGTTAGTCCCAAAAATAATATAAAAGAGGATAATAAAGCCCAATAATGTCCAAAACGGTAGATAATATAGCATGGAGCAATCAAAAATTATAGATACGTTGGAGACGTATCAATATTCCAAAATAATTCAATATTCCAAAATAATTCTTCGTGAAATTTTATTGCATTTGGACTTCGTTTGATATGGATAATCTGCGATACAAAAAACATGCAAAAACAGGAACTGGCGCTGGGCACTGGATCAATAGGTTAGTCCAATAAATCTTATAAAAAGTTGCCAAAAGTATGTAAAAGTTGAATAATATTGGCATGAAACAATCAAAAATTATAGATACGACGGAGACATATCAGCATCCCCAAGCTTAATTCATGCTCGTCCTCGAGTTGGTAAATGATAAAAAAGATAATTTTTGATGTGGAATGCTACCTAGCATAAACTTGGTCATATATCTAATCATGGCATGAATATTAAGACATAAGTGAGTCAAAGCAATAGTATATAATTTGACATAAAGATATGAATACTCAGGCATCCCAACAAACAATCATGTCTTTCAAAATATCAACGCTAGAGAAAGCTATCCCTACAAAATCATATAGTCTTGTCATGCTCTGTCTTCTTAACACAAAGTATTTATCATGCACAACCCCAATGACAAGCCGAGCAATTGGTTCATACTTTTTAACGCGCTTCAGCTTTTTCAACTCTTACGCAATACATGAGCGCAAGCCATGGATATAGCACTACGGGTGGAATAGAGTATGATGATAGGGGTAAATATAGAGAAGACAAAAAGATAAGAAAGTCTCACATCGCGGCTAACCAACGGGCTATGGAGATGCCCATCAATCGATATCAATGAGGAGTAGGGATTGCCATGCAACGAATGCACTAAGAGCTATAAGTGTATGAAAGCTCAATATGAAAACTAAGTGGGTGTGCATCTAATCCTATAATGAAAAATTCCCACTAGTATATGAAAGTGACAACATAGGAGACTCTCCATATGAAAAACATGGTGCTACTTTGAAGCACAAGTGTGGTAAAGGATACTAACAATGCCCCTTCTCTCTTTGTTTATTTTTTCTTTTTTCTTTTTTCTTTCTTTTTCCTTTTTTTTTCTCTCATTGTCCGGAGTCTCATCCCGACTTGTGGGGGAATCATAGTCTCCATCATCCTTTCCTCACTGGGGCACTGCTCTAAAAATGAATAATGATGATCATCACACTTCTATTTACTTATAACTCAAAAGAAATAAAAATTACAACTCGATACCTATGACAAAGTATGACTCTATATGAATGCCTCTGGCATGTACCAGGATGTGCAATGATCTAGCGTAACATGTATGAAAAATGATGAACGGTGGCTGAGCCACAACTACTATGTCAGCTATATGATCATGCAAAGCAATATGACAATGAATGCTCAAGTCATCAAACGAAGCGGTGGAAGTTGCATGGCAATATATCTGGAATGGCCATGGAAAAGCCATAATAGGTAGGTATGGTGGCTGTTTTGAGGAAGATATAATAAGGCTTATGTGTGATAGAGCGTATCATATCATGGGGTTTGGATGCACCTGCGAAGTTTGCACCACGTCTCGATGTGAGAAAGGGCAATGCACGGTACCGTAGAGGCTAGCAAATTGCGAAAGGTAAGAGTGCGTATAATCCATGGACTCACATTAGTCATAAAGAACTCATATACTTATTGCAAAAGTTTATTAGCCCTCGAAGCAAAGTACTACTACGCATGCCCCTAGGGGGATAGATTGGTAGGAAAAGACCATCGCTCGTCCCCGACTGCCACTCATAAGGAAGACAATCAAATAATAAATCATGCTCCAACATCATAGCATAACGAGAGACTATACGTGCATGCTTCGGGAATCACAAAACTTAACACCAATATTCTTACTAAACACAACCGTTTACTAGTACCTCCCACATATTCCATCTCTATATCACAAAACTATTGCAAGGAAACAAACATATCATATTCAGTGATCCATAAGTTTTTTGTAGGATTTTATGACTAACCATGCAATTGACCAATTCCTTTTGACTCTCTAAATAGATATAAGTGAATCATGATAGTTTAATTATTTCTACAAAAGACAATTCTCAAATAAATATAAGTGAAGCAAAAGATCATTCTTCAAACAACGGATTTCTATGTGAAGAGAAATAGGCAATCCAAACTTCAAATGATATAAGTGAAGCACATGAAGCATTCTATAAAGCCATACTCAAAAGATATAAGTGAAGTACAATGAGAATTCTATAAATCAACCATGGACTATCTCATACCAGCATGGTGCATAAAACAAAAGTGAAAACTAAATGCAAAAGACGCTCCAAGATTTGAACATATCACATGAACGAAACGGATCCGAAAACATACCGATACTTGTTGAAGAAAGATGGGATGCCTTCCGGGGCATCCCCAAGCTTAGACGCTTGAGTCTCCTTCAATATTTACTTGGGTTACCTTGGGCATCCCCAAGCTTGAGCTCTTTCTCTCCTCCTTCTCCTCATATCGAAACCTCCTCGATCTTTTGATCACTTCATCCACACAAAACTCAACAGAAAGTCGGTAAGATCCGTTAGTATAATAAAGCAAATCACTACTCTAAGTATTGTTGCAAACCAATTCATATTTTGTTTTTTCATTGTAGCTACTGTAATTATAACTTTTCCATGGCTTATACCACCGATAAAATCGATAGTTTCATCAAAACAAGCAAAACAATGCATCAAAAACAGAATCTGTCTTAAACAGGACAGTCTGTAGTAATCTGAAACATTCACCATACATCTGTACTCCAAAAATTCTGAACCAATTAGGAAAAAATAAACATTTTGTATAGAAATATTGCAAAAGGTTTCAGAACCATTTGACGTTCCAGTAAAAAATGTAAAATCTGCACTACAGCCAAAGTTTCTGTTTTGCACCGCACAAACCAACAAGCAATCTAATCATCCTAAAGGCAAATCTTGGCACATTATTTTTATAATACAATGGAATTGTACAAGGGGATAATTATTTTTTTGAGAATCTTCATGAAAAATTCTACATTGTTTCCATGAGCATGAACACAAGTGTTCAAGGTCGACCCTCACTTCTCCAATGCATAACTTTCAATCGCTTCTCTTTTGTGAAAAGGTTTTTAAGTTCCCCTCTATATTTTTTTTTTTAAACTATATAAAAGCACCCAACAGAAATAAATGATTCTCTAAAACATCCGGGTTATCTTCCTGGCAGCGCTTTCTTTAAAGCCATTAAGCTAGGCATAAAGTGCTCAAGTATAAACTATATAAAAGCACCCAACAGAAATAAATGATTCTCTAAAACATCCGGGTTATCTTCCTGGCAGCGCTTTCTTTAAAGCCATTAAGCTAGGCATAAAGTGCTCAAGTAATGAATCCACCCGGATCCCAAGGTATATCAAAGCCAATTTTAATTAACAATTATTTGGCATTTAGTAGTGATCACAATGCAACATATATCAAGCAATGATGAAGTCTAACTCTCTTCCTATGCATTGACATGTCATACAAGAATAATTCATGCTCATCAAGTAAAGGCCAATACATAGCATAAGCAATTTCTTGCAATTTTATCGTGTTGGAAACATAGAGAGGTGGAGATATAGTTCCTCTCTCATAATAATTTCAAGTAGGAGCAGCAAGCACATGCATATTATATTCATCAAAATCATCGTGTGCAATGGTAAAAGGCAACCTGTCAATATAATCCTTAACAAGAGCAAACTTCTCCGATAAAGTGTAGTTGGGAGAGTTCAAAAAGATAATAGGACTATCATGGGTGGGTGCAATAGCAACAATTTCATGTTTAACATAAGGAATAATAGAAAGTATTTCATCTCCATAAGAATCATTCATATTGGCATCTTGGCCACAAACATAGCAATCAAGTTCATCAAAAAGGGATATTTCAAATGAATCAACGGGATCATAGCAATTATCATAGCATTCATCCTTCGGTAAGCATGAAGGGACATTAAATAATGTATGAGTTGGAGGGTTACTCACATTAGAAGGTGGGCACGGGTAGCTAATCCGTTCTTCCTCCGTTTGTTCTTCGCTCTTCTCCTCATCTTTTTCATCCAATGAACTCGCGGTTTCATCAATTTCTTCTTCCATAAACTACTGCAAAATATTAGTCTCTTCTTGGAAAGCGGAGTTATTCTCAATAAATACATCAACATCGTAATTATCGTAGCAATATTTAAGGATAGCAAGATTTCCAAGTCTATAAACTGAATCATCAAAATCTTCGAACTTTTCAAACAAAGATTCAATTTCATAAGCACCCTTAAAAGCAACAAATTCTTCTATTCGTTCCACATCATAGTAATCATATATACCTTTAGCATAAGAAGCCAAGGTTTCATTATCATTAAATTCGCATGAATAGGGAAGGTGTGGAACCTCAATCTTAGAGCAACAAGTATAATCATATCTCAAGCATAGATTCCAAGCATACCACTGCAACATTTCAATTTGATCCAATAAAAGTTTTCCTTTTTGAGTCAAGCGATAATCTCTAAAGTATTCACATTGATCCAATGTTAATCCCATTATCAAGTTGAATGGGGTTTTCTCAGGATTATCAAAGTAGTGCATAATATTTTTCACATAACGAGCATCGAGGGTTTTAGGAGGCTCCCCATCTCCATGAGTAGCAAGTACCACTAATTGTGTTGGTGTTTCGTGTTCCATATCCATAACTAAAGATAGAGAACAACTTAGAACAAGAAATAAAAACTACTTAGTGATAAAGCAAACAAGCACACACGAGTATATTCACCCCACGCTATTGCTCCCCAGCAACGGCGCCAGAAAGAGGTCTTGCTAACCCACAATTATAGGGGATCGTTTGTAGCCTTCTTCGATAAATAAGAGTGTCGAACCCAACGAGGAGCAAAAGGCAGAACAAATATTCCCTCAAGTTCTATCGACCACCGATACAACTCTACGCACACTTGACGTTTGCTTTGTCGGAAACAAGTATGGAACTATTTTGTAGGTGTGTGCTAGAACTACTTTGCAAGAATAAAACTAGAAGTACTTTGCAAGATAATAAAAGTTGGTGTTTAGTAAAAGGGTTTGTGTCAACAAGAAAGTTATTTGTCCCTAGGCAATCGATAACAAGTACCAGTAATCATTCTTGTAATTTTACATGAGGGAGAGGCATGAGCTAACATACTTCCTCTACTTGGATCATGTGCACTTATGATTGGAACTCTAGCAAGCATCTACAACTACTAAAGATCATTAAGGTCATCAAACCCAACCATAGCATTAAGTATCAAGTCCTCTTTACTCCCATACGTCATACCCCACCTACTCGGGTTTAAGTTTCTGTCACTCTCGCAACCCACCATAAGCGAACCATGAACATATTGCAACACCCTACAGCGAGGGCCCTCACGTTTGCACGATACGAAGGGCACCATGGGACAGCACCATAAATAAATACAATCATACCAACCAAGATCATAATTAACCCACAAGACAAAACGGATCTACTCAAACATCATAGGATAACCATAGATCATTGGGAAATAATATATGGAGTTGAGCACCATATTTAAGTAGAGATTACAACGGGGGAAGAGGTGTTACACCACTGCATAGAGGGGGAGAAATTTGGTGTTCACGGTAGCAAGATTGTTGATGTAGATCGCCTTCCCGATCTTTGCCCCGGCGGCACTCCGGCGCCACCGGAAGCGAGCGGCAGAGAGACCCCTCCTTCTTATTCTTCCTTGGCCTCCCCCTAGATGGGAGTAGAGTTCCCCCTCTGGTCCTTGGTCTCCATGGCCGCGGAGGGGCGGGAGCCCCTCCGAGATTGGATCTCCCTCTCTGTTCTCTTCTGTTTCGTGTTCTCCAAATCTGGCCGAAAACCGTTTCTTATATTCCCGGAGATCCGTAACTCCGATTGCGATGAGATTTTAACACGATCTTTTTCGGATATAAGCTTCCTTACGCCCAAAGTAGAGCTCGACGTACGAGGTGGTCACAACCCACCACGCCACGCCTAGCTCCGGGACCGCGCCGTGGTGGGTTGTGCCCACCACGGGCCTCCGTTTGCGGTGATTCCAACTCCGAAAAATCACATATATTCCAAAATAATTCTCCGTGAAATTTTATTGCATTTGGCCTTCGTTTGATATGGATACTCTACGATACAAAAAACATGCAAAAAATAGGAACTGGCACTGGGCACTGGATCAATAGGTTAGTCCAATAAATCTTATAAAAAGTTGCTAAAAGTATGTAAAGTTGAATAATATTGGCATGAAGCAATAAAAAATTATAGATACAATGGAGACGTTTCATATTTCTCCACGATACAGTGATCAACAAGTTCGGGAAGTATATATAGATTTTTTTTATCTTGGAGGACAAGTATAAGGTAGAAAAACGGAGTACGGGAGGTGTCCGAGGTGGGCACAATCCAGGGGACGCTTCCTGGGAGTTTTTTTATTTCCAAATTTCTAAAATATTCCAAAACTGATAAAAAAAATTGCGGAATTTTTGGAGTCCGTTTTCTTACCGTATCACGTACCTCTTTATTTTCACGATTCTGGAGTGTTCCGTAAGGACTCTTTTATGTGTTCTTCCGGTGTCAACATTTGGATAATATTACTTTCAACATTAATAGGCGTACCTGAGATATAATGCTTTATTCATTGCTCATTTACAACCTTCGGGCTAGTACCTTCGGAGTTATTTATTTTGATGGCTCCAGACCGGTAAACCTCCTCGATGACATATGGCCATTCCATTTTGAGAGGAGCTTTCCTACCAAAAATCTAAAATGAGAGTTGTACAAAAGAACATATTCTCCAACTTTAAACTCACGCTTTTGGATTCTTTTGTCATGCCATCTTTTAACTTTTTCTTTGAATAACTTTGCATTTTCATAAGCTTGGGTTCTCCATTCATCTAAAGAACTTATATCAAATAACCTCTTTTCACCAGCAAGTTTGAAATCACAATTGAGTTCTTTAACTGCCCAATATGCTTTATGTTCTAACTCAAGAGGCAAATGAAAAGCTTTTCCATAAACCATTCTATATGGAGACATACCCATAGGATTTTTATAAGCTGTTCTATAAGCCCAAAGTGCATCATCTAATTTCTTAGACCAATTCTTCCTGGACCTATTGACAGTCTTTTGCAAAATTAATTTTATTTCTCTATTGCTAAGTTCAACTTGACCACTAGACTTAGGATGATATGGTGATGCAATTCTATGTTTAACATCATACTTGGCAAGCATTTTACGGAAAGCACCATGAATAAAGTGTGAACCACCATCAGTCATTAAATATCTAGGGACTCCAAACCTTGGGAAAATAACTTCCTTAAGAATTTTAATAGAGGTGTTGTGATCAGCACTACTAGTTGGAATAGCTTCTACCCATTTAGTAGCATAATCAACAGCAACCAAAATATGTGTATACCCATTAGAGGAACGAAAAGGTCCCATGTAATCAAATCCCCAAACATCAAATGGTTCAACATCAAGTGAATAATTCATAGGCATTTCTTGACGCTTACCGATATTACCTATCCTTTGACATTCATCACAAGATGAGACAAACATACGGGCATCCTTGAAGAGAGTATGCCAATAAAATCCAGATTGCAATACCTTGTGAGCAGTTCTATCTCCGCCATGATGCCCTCCATAAGCCTCAGAGTGACATTTCCGTAGGATTTGTCCCTGTTCATGCTTAGGTACACAACATCTAACAATACCATCTATTCCTTCTTTATAAATATGTGGGTCGTCCTAGAAGTAATGTGTTAAACCATAGAAGAATTTTTTATTTTGCTCGTATGTAAAGCTAGGTGGTAAATATTTAGCAACAATGTAATTAGCATAGTCAGCATACCAAGGAGTACTATTAGCAACATTTATTGTAGCTAACTGCTCATCAGGAAAACTATCATCAATAGGTAGTGGTTCATCAAGAACATTTTCAAGCCTAGACAAGTTATCAGCTACTGGGTTCTCAACTCCTTTTCTATCAATGATATGTAAATAAAATTCTTGCAACAAGAGAACCCAATGATTAAGTCTAGGTTTAGCATCTTTCTTTTCCATAAGATATTTAATAGCGACATGGTCTATGTGAACAGTTACTTTGGAATCAATAATATAAGGTCTTAATTTATCACAAGCAAACACCACTGCTAAGAATTCTTTTTTAGTAGTTGCATAATTTCTTTGAGCATTATCTAGAGTTTTACTAGCATAATGAATAACCTTAAGTTTCTTATCAACTCTTTGTCCTAGAATAGCACCAACAGCATAATCACTAGCATCACACATAATTTCAAAAGGCAAGTTCCAATCAGGTGGTTAAACAATAGGTGTAGAAATTAAAGCTTTCTTAAGCGTTTCAAAGGCTTTTAAACAATCATCATCAAAAACAAAAGGAATATCCTTTTGCAAGAGACTAGTAAGAGGCCTAGAAATTTTAGAGAAGTCTTTGATAAATCTCCTATAGAAACCAGCATGACCTAGGAAACTACGAATACCATTGATATCCTTAGGACATGGCATTTTCTCAATGGCATCAACCTTAGCTTCGTCCACTTCAATACCTCTTTCAGAAATTTTATGACCCAAGACAATGCCTTCATTAACCATAAAGTGGCACTTCTCCCAATTCAAGACAAGGTTTGTTTGTTCACATCCCTGCAAAATTTGCTCAAGATTGCCTAAACAATCATCAAAAGACTTCCCAGAAACAGAAAAGTCATCCATGAAAACCTCAACAATCTTTTCACAAAAACAGAGAATATAGCAGTCATACATCTTTGAAAGGTAGAAGGTGCATTACATAAATCAAAAGGCATACATCTATAAGCATAAGTTCCAAAGGGACAAGTAAAAGAAGTCTTTTTTTGATCAGGATGAGAAACCGGTATTTGTGAAAAGCCAGAGTATCCATCTAGGAAGCAAAAGTGTGTGTGCTTAGATAGTATTTCAAGCATTTGATCAACAAAAGGCAAAGGGTAATGATCTTTTCTAGTTGCTTTGTTTAATTTTCTATAATCAATTACCATTCTATAGCCTGTAACAATTCTTTGCAGAATAAGCTCATTCTTATCATTAGGAACAAAAGTTATACCTCCTTTCTTAGGGACATAGTGAACAGGACTTACCCATCTACTATCAGCTATGGGATAGATTATACCTACTTCCAGAAGTTTTAATATTTCCGTTCTTACCACTTACTTCATTTTTGGATTCAACCGACGTTGGTGATCAACAACGGGTTTACCATCAGGTTCCATATTAATGTTATGCTGACATAGAGTGGTACTAATGCCCTTTAAATCATCAAGAGTATATCCAATAGCAGCTCGGTGCTTCCTTAGAACTTTCAATAATATTTCTTCTTCATGTTCTGAAATGTTAGCACTAATAATAACAGGATATATTTTCTTTTCATCAAGATAAACATGTTTCAAAGTATCTGGCAATTGTTTTAATTCAAACACATGATCACCTTTGGGTGGAGGAGGACCTCCTAGAGTTTCAATAGGAAAATTGTGTTTAATTAGAGGACGTTGTTCAAAGAAAATCTTAACTATTTCATTTCTTTCATGCATATGTGAATCATTTTCATGGTCTAGCAAATATTGTTCTAAAGGATCAGTGGGTGGAATATCCATAGAATCAAGACCAATTAATTTGTCCTTAGTAGGCAATTCTTTTTCATGATGATTTCTACTAAACTTGGAAAAATTAAACTCATGAGACTCATCACCAAAGCTAACACCAACAGTTTGTTTCTTACAATCTATCTTAGCATTAACTATGTTCAAGAAAGGTCTACCAAAGATAATGGGACAAAAATCATCTTGTGGGGAACCAAGAACAAGAAAATCAGTAGGGTATTTAATTTTCCCACACAAGACATCAACATCTCTAATAATCCCAATTGGTGATATGGTGTCTCTATTAGCAAATTTAAAAGTAACATCTATTTCTTCTATCTCAGCAGGTGCTATGTCTTTCATGATTTCTTCATATAAAGTGTAAGGAATAGCACTCATGCTAGCACCCATGTCACATAAACCATGATAACAGTGATCTCCTATTTTAACTGAGATGACAGGCATGCCAACGACGGGTCTATGTTTATCTTTTCTATCAAGTTTAGCAATTCTAGCAGCTTCTTCACAGAAGTAAATAACATGCCCATCCATATCTTCTTCCAAGAGATCTTTAACCATAGCAATACTAGGTTCAACTTTAATTTGTTCATTAGGTTTAGGTGTTCTAATATAGCTTTTGTTAACCAGAGTTGAAACTTTAGCATGTTCCTTTATCCTAACAGGGAAAGGTGGTTTCTTAATATAAGCAGAGGGAACAACTGGATCAACATTATAAAGTATAGTTTCTTCTTTAACAGGTATCGGTTCTTTAATTTCTTCTTTAATAGGTGGGCGATATCTAAACCACTTCTCCTTAGGGAGTTCAAAATGAGTAGCAAATGATTCACAAAATGAGGCTACTATCTCAGAGTCAAGTCTGTATTTAGTGCTAAACTTTTGAAAAGCATCAGTATCCATAAAAGATTTAACACAATCATATTTAATTGTAATACCTGACTCTTTACCTTTTTCGAGTTCCCAATCTTCAGAGTTGCGTTTAATTCTTTCCAAAAGATCCCACCGGAATTCAATAGTCTTCTTCATAAATGAACCAGCACAAGAAGTATCAAGCATGGTTTGATCATTACGGGAAAGCTGAGCATAAAAATTCTGGATAATAATTTCTCTTGAGAGCTCATGATTGGGGCACGAATATAACATTGACTTAAGCCTCCCCCAAGCTATAGCAATACTTTCTCCTTCATGAGGCCAAAAATTATATATATATATATATATATATATATATATATATATATATAATTCTGATCATGATGAACTAGATGCGCATAGGATAATTTTTTTGGTGGAACTCCAATTTCAAACGATTCCAACTCCATTGTCCAATATCATCACATAGCCTATACCATGCCAATGATTTTCCCTTCAAAGATAAAGGGAAAACCTTTTTCATCACTTCGTCCCTGGGTAGACCTGCAAGCTTAAACAATCCACAAATTTGTTCCACATATATCAAGTGCATATCAGGATGTTCGGTTCCATCTCCTGCATAAGGATTAACTAGAAGTTGTTCTATCATACCCGAAGGAATTTCATATTCAATATATTTTCCGTAGGTGCAGTAGGTTGAGGGGTAGCTAATTGTGGTTTTGGACGAGGTGAATATACCCCGAACAAACCCCTCAAAGGATTGTTTTCCATAGTAACAAGTGACAATAAATTTCAGCACACTATATAAATGTTTCCTTACCAAATGGGCTTCACTCCCTGGAAACGGTGCCAGAAAATAGCCTTGATGACCCACAAGTATAGGGGATCAATTGTAGATCTTTTCGATAAGTAAGAGTGTCGAACCAAACGAGGAGTAGAAGGAAATGACAAGTAGTTTTCAGTAAGGTAATGTCTGCAAGTGCTGAAATTGTAAGTAGCTGAGTAGTTTGATAGCAAGATAATTTGTAACGAGCAAGTAACAATAATAGTAACAATAGTTCAGCATGGTAGCCCAATCCTTTTGAGGCAAAGGACAGGCCAAAACGGTAGCTTATGATAAGCAAAACGTTCTTGAGGGCACACGGGAATTTCATCTAGTCACTTTCATCATGTTGGTTTGATTCGTGTTCGCTACTTTGATAATTTGATATGTGGGTGGACCGGTGCTTAGGTGTTGTTCTTACATGAACAAAACTCCCACTTATGATTAACTCTCCCGCAAGCATTCACAACTACGAGAAAAGTATTAAGAATAAATTCTAACCATAGCATTAAACTTTTGGATTCAATCGGTCCCTTACGGAATAGCGCATAAACTGGGGTTTAAGCTTCTATCACTCTCGCAACCCACCATCTAATTGCTACTCAACAATGCATTCCCTTAGGCCCAAATATGGTGAAGTGTCATGTAGTCGACGTTCACATGACACCGCCAAGGGAATAACAACATACATAGTATCAAAATATCGAACACATATCAAGTTCACATGATTACTTGCAACATGATTTCTCCTGTGACCTCAAGAACAAAAGTAACTACTCACAATTGATAAACATGTTCATGATCAGAGGAGTATTAAATAGCATAATGGATCTGAACATATAATCTTCCACCAAATAAAACATATAGTAATCAACTACAAGATGTAATCAACACTACTAGTCACCCACAAGACCAATCTATAGTTCCGGAGATGAGATGAACTAGGGTTTGAGATGAGATGGTGTTGTTGAAGATGTTGATGGAGATTGCCCTCCCCAAGATGGGAGAGTTGTTGGTGATGATGATGACGATGATTTCCCCCTCCGGGAGGGAAGTTCCCCCGGCAGAATCACTCCGTCGGAGGGCAAAAGTGCTCCTGCCCAAGTTCCGCCTCGAGGCAGCGGCGCTTCTTCCTGAAATTCCTCCCCTTATTTTTTCTAGGTCAAAATCACTTATATACCAGAACATGGGCACCGGAGGTGGGCCGAGGAGGCCACAACCCACCAGGGCATGGCTGGGGGGGGGGGGGGCTGGAACACCCAGGTGGGTTGTGCCCACCTGGTGGCCCCCCTCTGGTGGTTATTGGCTCTAGTGTTTCTTAAATATTCCATAAAAAATATTCGTGAAGTTTCAGCTTATTTGGTTTTGTGCAGAATAGGTAGCCTGACGTAGCTTTTTCAGGTCCAGATTTTCAGCTGCCGGAATTCTCCCTCTAGGTGTGTTCCTCGCAAATTATGAGAGAAAAGTCATTAGAATTAATCCAAAAAGCATTATTATGGATAAAAATATTATAAATAACAGTAAGAAAACATGATGCAAAAATGGACGTATCAATCTACATCTGGGCTCCCCAAACCGTCACCAAACCGACCCAAACGGGCACCTTAAACCAGCCTCAAACGCCCAGGCTGTCCAGCTCCCCTCATATCCAGCCCAAATGTAGGGCAGATATGGGGCAGCCCGGGCGCATCTGCCAGATCGGCTTGGCCTAGCGCTGGCGTACCTGTGCCCCACAAATATCTCCATCCAGAAAACCCTAGATAGGAGTCAATCCATAGTTCACTTCACTCCCCTCTCCGTTCACTACACATCCAGTCCCCACCAATCCAAATCTATGGCCGGCATCGGAAACAGTACGTGTAGAATCCGGTGGCTCCAATGACTGGGCGAACCTGGTGCACAAAGCGAAGCCCGAGGACACGACCAGGGAAAACCCTATGGATAGACGCTTACTAGTAGCGCTCTATATTTACCAAGGCTACTGCTAATTACTAGTAGCGTGCTGTATTAACCACTCACTACTAGTAAATATTAATGCTAGTGCATGGCAAAAAACGCGCTATGGTAAGTATCTTCCGTGGATATATAGGGCATAGTAGTAACATGGGTTGTAGAACCTGCGCTACTACTAGTTGAATCTAGTACCCCTATAAAAGCACGAGAGGGCAGATCTAACTAAGCATATTAGTTGTCTAATCAACGATCTAAAGGCCTAAAATCATCGTTAACGAAAACTATCGTTATGGAAATCTCTCCTTCGTTAACGAAACCTGCTACCCCGCTACTTCTTTGTCTCTCTCGCCACCCGCACGCCCCTACTGGCCAACCGCTCGACCCTGTTGTCGCCCCTTTTGGCCAGACGCTCGACCCCCTCGCCGCCGCGCCTGCTCGGCCCCTTCCCCCGTGGCGCTAGACCCCCCGCCACCGCGCCTGCTCGGCCCCTTCACCCCGTGGCGCTTGACCCCCCGCCGCCGCGCCTGCTCGGCCCCTTCCTCCCACGGCGCCCACGGCAGCCGTCTTAATCACGCTCACCGCATCACTCCCCCTACACCTGCCTTAACCCCTCCCAACCTCCGCGCTCCTGCTCCCTGCCCCAACGCAATCCTTCAACGGCAAAATCTCTAATGCCCGAGAGGAGTATGTGAGGCAATGGAGGTGGCAGAGGCGGGCTGATGACGAACATGAGCCTGCGGCGGCTGCAGTACTACTGCGTGTTGGGTGCATTTGCCGGGGGCATCTTGTTCGACACGCTCCGTTACATGCCGGCCGTCGGCAGCGGTGCGTCCCTCTCCATCACCTCCTCCCTCGCCACCGCGGCGGCGCCTACCGGAGTCGTGTCGGGTGAGCACAGGAAAAAGAAGGGCATGGCGCCGGCGCCCGTGAAGGAGGTCGCGAAGGTGGTGATGAAGCCGATGGAGTTGGTGGTGTTCAACCTCGGTGACTCCAACTCGGGCACTGGTGGGGTGGCGGCACTAGTGCAGAACCGGGATGTATCACCAGTTCGTAAGGGCCTTTAGTGCCGGTTCTGCAACCGGCACTAAAGAGTGCGGACTAAATGTCCCCCCCCTTTAGTACCGGTTCTGCACAAATCGCCACTAAAGGGCCACCACGTGGCACGAGCTAGCGCCGGGGGCGGGGAGCCCTTTAGTACCGGTTGGTAACACCAACCGGTACTTAAATATTTGGGTGGTTTTGGTTTTATTTTTATTTTTCCTTTAATTTTGTGTTTTCCATTTAATTCTTTTTTCTCTGCTAGTATTTTACGATATATATATACATATATCATCGAATGTCTCACAACCACCATTATACACATACACATGTATATATATACAATTTCTCCTACATGTCGCCTTGATGCCTTCGGAGCACGATGACAATTGGGAGTGGTTCATGGGGGCGGTAGCGGGTAATATAATAGTATTCTCCTTTGGGATCTATGACCTGGTCGAGCAAAAATCCCGCTATTTCCTCTTGAAGTGCTCGTATGCGCTTCGTTGCTAGGAGCTTGTCCTGCACCTCATTGAACTGTTAAGAAGGAGATCAATATGCATGTGTATTAGTTGTGTGACTAGATATCGATAATCATGTAAAAATTGTGAATAGTGTTCTGGCAAACATACCCATTCCTATCTTTGAGATTTGCTCCTTTCGGACGCCATCATGCGAATGTTCTCGAAAACGTAGTATGCATCAGTCCCGACGTCTGCTTCAGGGCCTTTACGAGAATAGAATTTAATCAGATAATAATTAATCAAGCATGATAATTAATTAATGGTATTGAAACAAGAATTAAAGAGATAGTAGCCAGTTAGTAGTACTTAATTACTGACCTTGGGTCGATGCCACAACAGCTTTTTTGCCATTTGCCTGGAGTCACCATGATGAACTTTGCCCAAGCACTGCCCGCCGGGAAAGAAAATTAATAAAGGGGTTATTAAATATAGTTGATATCAGGAAATGACGAACTAAATAGGCCAAGATATAGTTATTAATGATTGAAATTACCTGTCGAGTATCCCCTTCACAATGGTGAAGTCACCTTCTTTCTTAAGTAGTGAGTCAAGTACTTCAACTTTTCCTTCTTCAACTTTAATGTCTAACAAAGACTCAGTGGTAACTGCATGCGCACACGTTTGCATGTCTTAATTAAGCGGGCATGTGCATAACACGAATGAACTACCCTAAACCATATACACTTAATTATTAACATCTAGCTAGCTAGTAAGCAAAACAGAATTTGTACTACAAGACAGTGTGACACACCTAAAGTTGTAAGGAAGTAGTATATCTTCATTGCTATTGAGGCGCTTCAAGAACTCTAGAATTTTATTCTCTACATCCTGTTTACAATGATCATTTGCCCATGTCTTTTCATTAATGATATTTGGGTCAATGAACCCAATGCCATAGCATCTAGCTTTTTTCATTTCATACATCTTGATCCTGCATAATACCACAAAAATGAATATAGTGAGGATAATTACAGGTAATGATCGATCAATGAGCACTAAATCTAGCTTGAGACTTAAATTACAGAAAGAAATCACTTACAGACAATAGCAACTGGCGAGAGATCTGTCGAGTGTATCTTGATTGAATAACAGAAATAGTTCTGAATACTCAACGCACAGAGCTAGCTTATGGAAGTAATGCTCTTCCTTGACCTTCACCATGAGGGACTCTCGATTGGAACTCCTTGTTATTTTCATGTACCAATCATGCAATTCATACATTCTCATTGGGAGGTTCTTGACCTCCTCGGGCTCGACCAAAGGTTGGCCGCTGACATATTTCCGTTTTATTTCCTCCTCTCTAAGCGGAGACATGGGCTCGATCTCGAGGAGTTATCCAACAGTGATATTGAGGCTTTGAGCCTGCATTATATGCTCCTCAGTTATTTCCAGATTGCCCAGCTAGGGAACGTAAACGGTTTGCCCACATCTATATAGGGCGGCAGTACTCTCATGTGTTGTTGGCACAACAAGTGGAGGGATCGACTGCGCCGCCTGTTCTCCCAGCTGGGGAACGGTTTTCCCGCATTTTTTGCCAGCTGCTTGGCTCGAGCTCGAGCTCGACTCCTTCTATAGTCGTGCTCGATGTGCCTTTCTAATTTGGTGCTCATAGTCTGAGTCAATAGGCTTGGGAGCTGGTGGTCTAGCCATACGAATGAAGTGGTCAATCTTTTCCTCACGCACTTTCTCCCTTGGCGGCGGTGCCGGTTTTGGTCCAAAATGGGCGTCCACTTGGGCCTTCACTATGGCCGCATTTTTCTCCTCGGTCATGTCGTAAGGCCTCTTAGGAAGAGGACCGAGGCTTGGAGCATATTTATATCGCTTGCCTCTGCCTGTACCTCCTATACTAGCTCGACTCGTAGCGCTACGCACCATAGCTGCGGCGGCTCTCTTCTGTGATTGTTGAGGCGGCGGAGATGGCTGACGTGGCTGAGTTGGAGCAGGAGGAGTGGCCTGACGCTGTGCCTGACTTGGAGGAGGAGGACTGGACTGACGTGTTGGTGGACTTGGAGGAGCAGGAGTCTGCTGACGCGGTGGCGGACTTCGAGGAGGAGTCTGCTGACGTTGTGCCGGACTTGAAGCGGGAGGAGTGGCCTGGCGCTTTGCCGGACATAATGGAGGAGGAGTGGCCTGACGCTTTGCCGGACTTGGAGGAGGAGGAGTGGCCTTACGCGGTGGCGAACATGGAGGAGCGGGAGTCTGCTGACGCGGTGGCGGACTTCGAGGAGGAGTCGGCTGACGCGGTGTCGGTGGCCTTGGAAAGATGATGCAATCCTTTCTCCATAGGATGATACGATGTTTGGCCTCTCCCTGTGTGTGCTCCTCATCACCTCCAGGAATGTCAAGCTCTAGGCCCGAATATTGGTCCACCACTTCATCAACCTAGACACGAGCATAGCCGGCTGGAATCGGTTTGCAATGGAAGGTTGCATCGGGGGAATTTGTATAAGCAATGGCGTCTGCCACCTTCATGGATATGTTCTTCATTTTGAAGTGTAGCTCATAGTTAGTGCTCTCCATGATGTCATCCACAGGGTATTTATCCAGCAGTGTGTCGCCCGGGGCGAAACCAATGCTGCTTCTCGGCATGGATGGGACGGTGCTATCCAATGCTGGATCATCCGCTAGCTGCTGCCACTGCTGAGACCCCTTTTTCTGGCTAAGTGAGTCGATCTGCTATTGCTGCCGCTGGAATTTGAGTGCCAAGTCGGCGTGCGCTGATTCTAGGCCTTGAAGGCATTTTGCTTCCTGCTTCCTCTGCTCCCCCTCCAGCTTCCTCTTCTTCTCCTCCTCCATCTTCCTTCTTGTATGGGTTCTATAGTCTGTGTTCCATTCCGAAAAGCCCTCATACCACGGAACAACGCCCTTGCCTCGTGTTCTTCCCGGGTGTTCAGGATTTCCCAGGGCGCGCGTAAGCTCGTCGTTGTCTCTGTTGGGCCTAAACACCCCCGTTCGAGCATCTTCTATTGCTTGAAGTAACTTATCGTCGGCTCCTTTTAGACTTGCCTTCTTCGAAACCAGGCCTGTCTTCGGGTCCAACGCCCCCCATGCGCATAGAACCAAGTTCTGCACCTGGGGGGCCAGCTCCTAGTAACTGGATCGATCCCTGCATCCTGCATCTCTTGCTTAGACTTATCCCACTTAGGCATTGCCACCACGTAGCCACCTGGCCCCAGCCTATGGAACTGCGTCTTTTTTGCGGCATTGGCCTTGTTTTTTCCTGACCGTTCCTTAGATAATTCTGATTCCTTGAATTTCACGAAAGCGGGCCAGTGTTCTCTTTGCTTCTCCAGTGTTCCCTTGAATTCTGGAGTCTTCCTTCCTCCTTCGACGTACTTGGCCCATACAGTTTTCTTGTGGGTGTTGAATGCAATTGCCATCTTCCTAAGAGCAGCTGTCGATGTCAAAACCGGCGGATCTCGGGTAGGGGGTCCCGAACTGTGCGTCTAAGGCGGATGGTAATAGGAGGCAGGGAACATGATGTTTTACCCAGGTTCGGACCCTCTTGATGGAGGTAAAACCCTACGTCCTGCTTGATTTATTCTTGATGATATGAGTATTACAAGAGTTGATCTACCACGAGATTGGAGAGGCTAAACCCTAGAAGCTAGCCTATGGTATGATTGTATGTTGTCCTATGGACCAAAACCCTCTGGTTTATATAGACACCAGAGGGGGCTAGGGTTACACAAGGTCGGTTACAAAGGAGGAGATATACATATCCGTATTGCCTAGCTTGCCTTCCACGCCAAGTAGAGTCCTATCCGGACACGAGACGAAGTCTTCAATCTTGTATCTTCATAGTCCAACTGTCCGGCCAAAGGATATAGTCTGGCTGTCCGGAGACCCCCTAATCCAGGACTCCCTTAGTAGCCCCTGAACCAGGCTTCAATGATGATGAGTCCGGCGTGCAGTATTGTCTTCGGCATTGCAAGGCGAGTTCCTCCTTCGAATACACCACAGAAGAATTTGAATACAAGGATAGTGTCCGACCCTGCAAAATAAGTTCCACATACCACCGTAGAGAGAATAATATTTCCACAAATATAATCTGCTGACACGTTTTGGCAACATGACATTATGTCATGGCCAAGTGATTATTCGAACCGTTTCCTTTAACTAGCCCCGCACATAACGCGAGGCAGTTTCTTGACACGTCTTGTCAAAGCAGAGATCGTGTCCCCCTTATTATGGGATTCTCATCAATACGGGCGTGGGTAAACCAACCACGCTATCGATTACGGTGCTTGGGGGATAAGTGAGTTTTACCAGGCTAGTGGGGGCGCATAGTTTTGGCCGCCCTTATAAAGGGACAAGGTTTAACCTTTTTCTACCCACGCCTTCTTCCTCCTTCCTTATCCATTCTTGCGCACTCGAGCTCCAATGCCCAAGTCCACATCCTTCTCCTCAACCTTCTCCAAACATGTCCGGAGCGGGAGGCAAGTGGATGGCGTCCTCCGTCATGGAGGGACACATCAAAAAGCTACGCGGGGCCAGATACCTAGCCTCGAATATCGTGCATCGGCTGCCCGCTGCGGGGCAGATCGTCCCTACCCCGGAACCTCACGAGAGGGTAGTTTTCCTCCACCACTTCCTCTGCGGACTGGGGTTTCCCCTCCATCCATTCGTCCGTGGTCTCATGTTCAACTACGGGCTGGACTTCCATGATCTGGCCCCAAACTTCATCCTCAACATTTCGGCGTTCATCGTCGTGTGTGAGGCTTTCCTCTGCATCCGGCCCCACTTCGGCCTATGGCTAAAGACCTTCAATATCAAGCCAAAGGTGGTGGGAGGCCAACAAGCAGAATGCGGCGGAGCCATGGTGGGCAAGATGCCCAATGTTATATGGCTTGAAGGCTCCTTCGTGGAGACCATAAAGGGGTGGCAATCGGCGTGGTTCTACATCACCGAGTCATGCGACACCAATTGGGTGGCGGCCCCTGAGTTTCGATCTGGAATCCCCATGCGGCTCACCTCCTGGAAAGAGAAGGGCCTGTCCTGGGGTTCATCGGTGGAGCTGGACAGACTCCAGAAATGTATCCAGAATATGGTAGGCAAGAAGCTCAAGCTTGTCAACATAGTCCAGGTCATGCTCATCCGCTGGATCCTCCCGTGTCAACAACGGGATTTCAATTTGTGGGAGTTCAACCCGGCCCAGCACCGGACTCTGAGCGAGCTCTTCGACACGATGCACAAGGACGTCTGGAGGGTGCTGTTCAAGGGCGCCGAGGTCCCTCCCTCTCTCACCGAGGACCGCGGGCTAAGCGCGAAGCGCCTAGCGCATTCGGTGAGTTCTACACATCTGGTAGGATATTTATTTCCCCTAGCTTAACCCTGTGCGGGGTTTGAGCTCCATGCCTTTGACAGGAATGGGTGGAGACGTCGGGGCAGATTAACTATCCGGCCCCTCTGCCCGAAGACACTGCGGACGCTCTCCAGACAGAGATGCTGACTCCGGCTCCTTACAAGGTGCCAGAGAAGACCAAGAAGGCCAAGGGAACCCGAAAGAGTTCTCGATGCCAGGTGTTATCGGACTCATCGTCCGATAACTCCGCGACGCACTCCTCCCCCAAGACGAGGAGGAAGATGAAGGTGCTCCCCCTCCACACGGGGGAGACAAGAAAAGGAAGGCCGCCCCAACTGGGGGGCCGAAGGGTCCAAGAAGGGAAGGACCCTCCTTCCGGACTACTCCACCACCGCCGCCGAAGGCAAAGACGAGTGGCTGCTCAGGGCCAAGCCCCTAGTGAAGTCGTAAGTATTTGGATGCTAGAGTAACTCATTACATACCTTTGTCGCATTGTTTCTCCTAACGCCGAATTATGATTATGCAGACCGCCACGAGCCCGTATCGACGTATCGTCGAACGGCTCCCTGGGCTCGTCGGATATGGAGCGATCCACTTCCGACCGCCACCTCCCCTTGCCCTACGGACAACGCTAAGGTATTGTCTCAAGAGGCACCGGGTCGAGGGGAGACAGTCTCGGAGGTGCCTCGAGGCGACCTTTCGGATTCCGGGAGCAGAGGGAGCAAGGCTCCCGAGGGCTTCGAGTTCGGCCCTCAGCCGAACACCACGCCGGAACCTCCAGTGGTTCCGGACTCAGGCAGGCGGCCTCCTTCCAAAAGGGGCAAGACGCCTGTGCCGATGACCTCTGTCCATCCAGAGGCACCGGACAATCTGCTGGGAGCACTTCGCAGCGCTTCCATCGACGAAGAGCACCGCACTATTATGAGTGCGGTGATCCAGAAGGTTCAGTCCGCCAAGAGCGGACTGACTCAAGCCTGTGCCAGCCTTCTGACAGGCTTTGAGGTAAGTATTTGAAATATAGGAAAAATATTACCGCATAGACAGTAGCCCCTAATGCTCTGTTCGGGGTTCACAAAGAAAAGCCGAACAGAGGATCAAACAATATCGCAGGAGTCTAATATAAGTATATCTATATGCGTATGCAGGCTTCGCTGCTGGCCTCTGCCACACTGACTGCGGAGGTCGCCGCACTGAAGCAGGACCTCGATGGGTCCAAGGAAGAGCTCGGCCTTCCCAAGAGGCATCTCGAGGAGAACAAAGGTAAGTAGTACCTAGTCTATGGATATATATAAAAAGAATGTGATTGCAAAATGACAGGATCATCGTAAATTTGCCAGGGGCCACAACCGAGGTGGTGACCCTGAAGCAAGCGCTATCCGAGGCCAAAAACAAAGCGGCCAAGGAGCGCGCCGAGCGGGAAAGGCATGAGGCACGGGTGGGCGAGGTGCAGGAAGAGCTCCACGCTCTCGTGACGAAGCACAAGGCGTTGGAGCTTGACTTGAAGACGCGAGAGTCCGAGCTTGCCACGGCCCTTGAGAGTGCAAAGAGTGCCAAGGCCGAAGCCCAAAAGGCCCTTCAGGAGATTGATGCGATGAAGAAGATAGTGGCGGGTAAGGCATTCTATATGCAAAGCAAGCATGTGAAAGTGAATTACTTGTTACTTACCTGAATCCGGAGCTCTCCAGGAGCATTCGCAGATTTGCCCCGCAGCGTGTCGGATGTCGCACAGTTTTACCAGGCCGAGGAGGGAAGCTCAACGAAGAAGCTGTTTTGGTCTCAGTATACTGGGACCGAACACCCGATGCCTCTGAGCGACCAGCTGAAGCAACTGGTCGAGCTGCACAAGGCGGCCGAACAGGCCATGAAGGGCTTTATAGTCCGGATGTGGCCTGGCGACGCCCTTCCCAACAGCTACTCCGGCCTGGTGAGGCGGCTTGTGGATGCGTGCCCACGGCTGGAAGTCATCAAGCGGTCCGTCTGCATCGAAGGTGCACACCGGGCTTTCGCCCGTGTGAAGGTACAATGGGCCAAGATGGACGCCGTGAAGCTGGTGAAGGAAGGGCCGCCGCAGGGCAAGGAGGATCGCCACCCCGAGATGTACTATGAGGGTGTCCTGAAGGGTGCCCGCCTCGTAGCGCACGAGTGTGCAAAAGATGTAATATTTGAATGAACTTGCTTGTGTAATCCTGTATTATGAAAACTTGTTCATATGCGCTATGCAACGCTTGTCTGAATTTAAAATATTACCTTCTGTTCGGTTGTTTATGAAATCTGAGAGATGGCTAGTCATCGGCTTCTGCCCCCATGCCACGAGTGCTGGGGTGTTCGGGATAAACCTGAGCACTCTTGTTCCCATTGTTGGGTCCTTCGAGGGAGGTGCTCCGCACAACGAACAAGGCAATCAGACTATAATGCGTTATCACCCTCTCTTAGCCATAGAATTCTATAATTTTAAATTTCGGCGAAGCCCCTAGTATTCGGAAGGCCGAATTCGGGGCGCGATACACGCCTTAAGCCGGACAGGGCCGACTCCTCGCTCTAAGCGGCATAAGTCTTTAGGGACTTGAAACCTCTCGAACAGCGACCAGTCTCTCGCCTTATCATGACAGTCAGTTTTAGCTTTCTCTACTGAGGTGCTTAGTCCAGCAGAACCGAGGCACAATCGCAGTAGTTCTCCCAGTGCTACCTTAGCCGATATAGCGGAACGTAAGGTACCAAAACATGGGAGCCGGGAAAACTCAACTATTGACCCAAGACATGATTCGGAGCTCATGCATATAATGCTATAAGTTTGGGGTGCCGCACTGTCGAAAGTGTTCGGACTTCTCATGCCGTATTATGGGGTATGCTTAAGCCCCTGGCGTATTGGCCGTACCAGAGTGTACGGGTGCTAGATGTTGTGAATGAACATATATATAAAAAGGAAGAATGCAATAATAGTCTTAATGCTATGCATTGTTTATTCAAAAAGGTGCGTTGAAGAAGAATGATACAAGTAGTGCGATAAGCAAAAAGTAGGACTGTTTGACATGTCCCTTCCAAGGGCAAGCTGAGGAATAGTTTTAAAGCAAATATTTCACTCGTTATCGTAATCCACCTGGGAGTTCTGTGGTGTGACGTAGCTTTCTGCCTCCTTGGTTGCTGCATCATGTGTTCGGAAATCATGCTGCCAGACAGGGTTTCCAGAGATTAAAGTCCTGAAAGAGAAAAATAACAAAGCGGGAAGCCCCTAGTGCGGTTTAAGCCGCGACTTGGGCCGTGCCGCAGTCGTGCCCCCCTCCCCGCCTGTGCCCATGGTATTTTTAATGCGTAATTATGTACGCGTGGCACGGATTTTGCCATTTGGCTGGGACCGGGGTGGGGGTCGCATTGCTATGCGAGCTCGGAACGTGCCAGGCGGTCCTGTTGCCGATTACTCCGGGCGCGCTTGAAGGTGTCCGGGTCCTTAATCGGTGAACTAGTTGATTGCCTTCAGAGGCTGCTTTGTGCTTCTGCTGCGAGGGCCGCAGTGTGCTCCTCCGTGCGGAGAGAGCGCTCTGTGTTTCCATTGACTGTGATGACCCCCCAAGGTCCTGGCATTTTATGCTTGAGATATGCATAATGCGGTACCGCATTGAATCTTGCAAATGCGGTTCGCCCGAGCAGTGCATGGTAGCCACTGCGGAATGGGACTATGTCGAAGATTAACTCTTTGCTTCGGAAGTTATCCGGGGATCCGAAAACCACTTCCAGTGTGGCGGAGCCTGTGCAATGGGCCTCTACACCTGGTATGACGCCTTTAAAGGTTGTTTTTGTGGGTTTGATCCTTGAGGGATCGATACCCATTTTGCGCACTGTGTCCTGATAAAGCAGGTTCAAGCTGCTGCCGCCGTCCATAAGGACTCGAGTGAGGTGAAATCTGTCAATGATTGGGTCTAGGACCAATGTGGCGAATCCGCCATGACGAATACTAGTGGGGTGGTCCCTGCGGTCGAAGGTGATCGGACAGGAAGACCATGGGTTGAATTTGGGGCGACTGGCTCCAACGCATATACGTCCCTGAGCGCACGCTTCCGTTCCCTCTTGGGGATGTGGGTTGCGTATATCATGTTCACCGTCCGCACTTGAGGCGGGAACCTCTTCTGTCCTCCGGTGTTCGGCTGCCGGGGCTCCTCCTCGTCATCGCTATGTGACCCCTTATCTTTATTTTCGGCATTTAACTTGCCGGCCTGCTTGAACACCCAACAATCCCTGTTGGTGTGGTTGGATGGCTTGTCGGGGGTGCCGTGTATTTGACATGAGAGATCGAGTATACGGTCCAAACTGGACGGGCCCGGAGTGCTTCTTTTGAGTGGCTTTTTTCGTTGGCTGGGTTTAGAGCCTTTGAATCCGGCATTGACTGCCGTATCCTCGGTATTGTCGCTGTTAATGTGGCGCTTATGTTTGTTGCGACGTGACCTGCCATTGCCGTCCTTGGTATCTGAAGTACCATGGTTCTTTGATATGTTATTACTGCAAGCCAGCCAGCTGTCTTCTCCCGCGCAAAAGTGGGTCATGAGTGTTGTGAGGGCTGCCATAGATTTCGGCTTTTCCTAAACAAGGTGCCGGGCTAGCCACTCGTCGCGGCTGTTGTGCTTGAAAGCTGCTAGGGCCTCTGCATCCGGACAGTCGACGATTTGATTTTTCTTTGTTAGGAACCATGTCCAGAATTGCCTGGCCGATTCTTCTGGCTGCTGAATTATGTGGCTCAAGTCATCGGCATCTGGTAGTCGCACATAAGTGTCCTGAAAGTTGTCGAGGAATGTGGCTTCCAGATCTTCCCAACAGCCAACGAACTCTGCTAGCAAGCTGTTGAGCCAATGCCAAGCTGGTCCTTTGAGTTTTAGTGGGAGGTATTTGATGGCGTGTAGGTCATCACCGCGGGCCATGTGGATGTGCAGGAGGAAATCCTAGATCCATACCGCAGGATCTGTTGTGTCGTCGTATGATTCAATATTTACGGGTTTGAAACCCTCTGGGATTTGATGATCCATTACTTCGTCTGTGAAGCATAGGTGGTGTGCGGAGCCTCTGTACTGGGCTATGTCGCGACGCAGCTCAAATGAGTCTTGCCCGCTGTGTTCGGCCCGGCCGGACTTACTTTTACTGTATCCGACGTGACGATTATCGTCTCGCATAGTGGCGCACCCTCGTGATCCGTAGATCGATCTTGCAAGTTTTTCTTTGTCCTCCGAGACTTCTCGCAGGTCTGGCGTATTTCCCCATGACTTTTTATTTGAATGGCGTCGGGGTGCGGGCTGAGCTTTTGGCTGGAATGTTTCTCTATTGCGGCCACGAGGTGGCCAATCAGCCGCGTCATACGCCGGGGATGTAGGTTTCGATGCTTCCTCCTCCAGTCGGGGTAGCAACCTGCACTTTGGGTAACTCTTGGAGGGGCGTTCGAGTTTATATTCCTCGGCCTCCGGGGCTTCAGTCGATCTGTCGGCTAGCAAATCTTGATCAGCTTGAAGCTGCTGCTGCTTTTTCTTAAGGCTATTTGGCTATAAGCCGGCGCTTGAAGCGCTCTTGTTCGACGGGATCCTCTGGCACGGCGAATTCGTCATCGTCGAGGCTTGCCTCGTCTTCGGAGGGAAGCATGTAATTATCATCCTCCGCCTCTCCATCTGCTACTCTCTCAGGAGGGCTGGCTCCTCCATCCTCCTGCTCTAAATCTTGTTGGAGGGGATTGTTGTTGTCTTCGGCACTGTCTGGAGTGCTATTATCTCCGGTGCCGGTATCACCACTTTTGCCTTGGCGGGACTTAGAGCGGCACCGCTAACGCCGGCGCTTGGGTTGCTTCTTGGAGGGGTTATCCTCCATTGTCTCATCGGCATTGCCTTCTTTGGGTGTGTCCACCATGTATATATCGTATGATGAGGTGGCTGTCCAGTGCCTTGTGGGCAGTGGTTCCTCTTCGACTCCCACATTGTCGTCCATACCGTCAATGTCTTCAGAGTCGAAGTCGAGCATGTCGGTTAAGTCATCGACAGGGGCTACTAAGTGGGTGGTGGGTGGGCAGCAAATTTCTTCGTCATCCGCGTCCCAATCCTGCCGGACGTAGTTCGGCCAGGCCTCTCCTGACAAGGAGAGAGACCTTAATGAGTTCAGTATGTCGCCAAAGGGCGAGTGCTGAAAAATATCCGCGGAGGTAAACTCCATGATCCGCGCCCAATCGGATTCGACAGGAACGGGCGCAGGCGGTTCAGAGTCCGTGGCTGGAGAAGGATCCGGCAGTTTGGCAACACGGCTCTCGTGAAGGGTAAGGTCGATATTTGGCTCGATCACCGCTGAGGTACAGCCTCCGTGACGGGGTCCATCCACCCGTCCATGGATGGCGCAACTGGCTCCGAATTGAGGCTCGGAGCGGCTGCCGGTGCGATCTCCTGGATACGGTCCGATGGTAGAGCTAAATCGTACTCATCGTGACCGCGCGGCGCACAAGGCAGGGGCTCGAATCCGTCGAAGATCAAGTCTCCGCGGATATCGGCCGTGTAGTTTAAGCTTCCAAACCTGACCTGGTGGCCAGGGGCATAACTTTCGATCTGCTCCAGATGGCCAAGCGAGTTGGCCCGCAGTGCGAAGCTGCCGAACACAAAGATCTGTCTGGGGAGAAAAGTATCACCCTAGACTGCATCGCTATCGATGATCGTAGGAGCCATCAAGCCTAACGGCGACGACACAGAGGAACTCTCAATGAGAGCATCAATGTCAGTGTCAAAACCGGCGGATCTCGGGTAGGGGGTCCCGAACTGTGCGTCTAAGGTGGATGGTAACAGGAGGCAGGGAACACGATGTTTTACCCAGGTTCGAGCCCTCTTGATGGAGGTAAAACCCTACGTCCTGCTTGATTTATTCTTGATGATATGAGAATTACAAGAGTTGATCTACCACGAGATCGGAGAGGCTGAACCCTAGAAGCTAGCCTATGGTATGATTGTATGTTGTCCTACGGACCAAAACCCTCCGGTTTATATAGACACCAGAGGGGGCTAGGGTTACACAAGGTCGGTTACAAAGGAGGAGATATACATCCAGCTGTCCGGAGACCCCCTAATCCAGGACTCCCTCAGCAGCGTCCTTGACTTTCTGCACATCTGCATCAGTGAAATGATCGGGTAGGGTGAAATGTTCCATGAGAGATTCCCAAAGCATTTTTTTGCTCTGTCGTCGACCCAAGTAACATCTGGATATTTATTTTTTGGCTCATTCCATTCTTGAATGGAGATCAGTAGTTCGTCCTTCACAAGAACTCCGCACTGACGAATGAACTTGTTCGCAATGTTCTTAGGCGTGATTGGTTCTCCATTAGTTTTGATGGCATCGATGTTGTACTTTACACCGTCCTTCAACTTTTTGCCCGGGCCTCGCTTTGTCCTGCTGTCTGTAGAAGCAGATTTGCTCGATCCGGAGGGCTGAAAGAAGAAAGATCGATTCATTGATATATCTTCAAATCAAAAAACATGTGATGATCACCAGATTCCTACTTATATAAATATACCTCGCCGGTCTTTGTTATTTGAAGATTGTCTGCGTCATCATAATCATAATCATAGTTCATGACTTCATCAAGTCGGTCGTCAACATCGAATATCTTATCATCACCCTCCCCGATATTGTTCAAATATTTGGAGCCGTCATAATCTTCATTCTGATCATCTGGCCCGCGAGGGCTGCGTATGATCTCGAACATGGTCTCTTCTCCCTCTCTACCGGTATTGTCAGCCGTAGCTTTTATTTAACTAATCTAGAAGAAATATAAAACAATTTAGTATTCAAATTACAATGCATGGATGCAATCAATAAGGAAAAACTGAATCATAGTACATAATATGCATCGTCTCGAATAATATATAATCTCGAATACATCGTCTCGAATAATATATAATCTCGAATACATCGTCTCGAATAATATATAATCTCGAAAACATCATCTCTAATAATATACATAATCTCGAATACATTGTCTCGAATATTATATATCGAATACATCACTAGCTAGCTAGTTAATAAAGATCAAATACTACAGAAGAATCTAGGCCACTCGCGGTTCCTGAGGCACGGGCGGTGGACACCCAAAGAGAAGGAACCATCACAGGATCATATCTCCGGTCATCTGCCCAAAGAACCTGCCAGGTATTGGAGAACCTGACGTCCATAGCAGCCATGTAGAGACGGACGTGCTCGTCCTCCTCCCTGACACGGCAACGCACCACCTCCGGCGGGGCCGGCTCCCTCTGCACCGAATGTGGCCCATGCGAACGCCACCAAAGGAGATCAGGGTCGACGACGGGACCCGGGGCCGGGTTCCTTACCAATTGGCGTGCCCCTGATGGTAGCACCTCCCAGTGCCAGCCCGGTGGAGACCAGTCCCGGACATGGTTCCTCTGAAGCTGGACGTCATCGCGAACGGGTCGACGGCGAGGATGTGGGCCGGGTATCGTCGAAAACAAATACTATATGCCCGCAAAAAGTAACATTTTTTAAATGATTGGATTGTGATAACTAAAATTCTATATGCAAATTCTAAATTTTTCTATAACTAAAATTATAAGAAACTAATAAAAACATCGATCATCGTCTAACAATTTGACATTAATCTAATTTATCTAGTTAAACTAATTCTAAAATTTCTGACATTTCTATATATATAACTAACATTTCTAATATTTCTATAACTAAAAACAGAAGAAAAAAATGCTAACATTTCTATAAATATTTCTATAACTAAAAAACAGAAAATTTTATAGCATTTCTATATAACTAACATTTCTAATAATTCTATAACTAAAAAACAGAAGAAAAAAAATTATAACATTTCTATAAATATTTATGTAACTAAAAAACAGAAAAAAAAATCTATATCTAAAATTTATAACTAAAAAACTAAAAAACAATGTGTGTGTGGATATGGCGGCCGGGGCAGGAGCTCACCGGCGAGGCGAGGCGACGGGGGGCGGCGACGGGGACGGCGACGGGCAGCGCTGACGGGGATGGCGACGACGGGGACAGGGCGGCGACGATGGGGACGGGGACGGGCCGGGCGTGGACGACGGGACGATGGGGCGGGGTGCGGCGACGGGGACGGGGACGGCCGGGGCGGGGGCGACAGGGGCATCGACGGAGGCGGCGGCGACGGGGGCATCGACGAGGGCGGCGGTGACAGGGGCGTCGACGAGGGCGGCGGCGACGGGGGTGTCGATGGGGGCGGTGGGCGATGGGGCAGAGGCGAAGAACCAGATGAGAAACTGAATTTTTTAGAAGTGTTTTCTTATATAGGATGGGCCTTTAGTACCGGTTGGAGCCACCAACCGGTACTAAAGGTCAATTTTGGCCAGGACAAGCGGCGGGAAGCGCCCCCCTTTAGTACCGGGTGGTGGCTCCAGCCGGTACTAAAGACCCCCAACCTTTAGTAATGGTTGGTGCCACGCCCCGATACTAAAGGGGGTGCGCTGGCGCGGGTGCGGTGCTGCAAGTTTAGTCCCACCTCGCTAGACGAGGGGCGTCCACACTGGTTTATAAGCCCCAGTGCGGTAGCTCTCTCGAGCTCCTCTCCAAAGTAGGCCTACTGTGCCTACCTGTTCTGTGCTGCCCTGTGGGCATACTGGGCCTTTATGGGCCTGCATCCTGGCTCAACAACAGGTTGGGTTTCTAGTCTATGCAGGCCGCTGTGGCGCAGTAGGTGGGATTTTTTATTTTCTTATTTTTTTTTGCTTTATTTATTTTTGAGTTGTTTTTTGCTGTATTTAGAGTTTCTTTGTGAATATTTTTGCTTTAGGTACAAAAAATTACAAACTTTCTGTTAGTGCCGGTTGTTTTCAAAATTGAATAGTTTAAATTTTGAATTATTTAAAATTTGTGTGAATCACTAGTTTGTGAATAACTTAACATTGAAAATAGATTTTTCAGTGATTCTTTTTTATTATGTTTAATATTAGTGTGTTTTATCATTATATTCAATCTGGTAATGCTTAGGTTATTTAAAAAAATGAAATGCCTTTGTAACAGATGAGTTTTCGTCTGAAACCCTGATACTTCGAAAGAGATTGTCCATTTTGTACACGAAGTGCATCCAGTTTTTGCCGTAACCCTCTGTACTTTTTGCACATGCTATGTGGGTGAAATTATGATACCATGCCAACTTTCAACCTTTTCTGAGTTTATTTGAAGTGTTTTTCAATTTCAAGGTCATTTAGCTAAAAAATCAGTAAATGCATGAAACAATTTGTTTGCACATAAAAAAATTTCGCGTTTCAAATGCCAAAACACATAACTACTAACTATTACACATATTCCCTCCTGGGTGTGAAACACAGAAGAAAGTGATGATAGTGAAGCCAATCACATCCCAGATCTTTGGGTGTGAAACTTTTTCTCCGCGTGTGTCCCTTTGCGCCGTAACCATGGAAAATCTTCATCATTTAACTGGATGCTCGGGTCAATATTCACTGTGAATGGAGCAATTGCATCAAACTTTTCATAATCTTCTGACATGTCTGTCTTGTCATCCACTCCCATGATGTTTCTCTTCCCAAAAAGAACTATGTGGTGCTTTGGCTCATCGTATGATGCATTCGCTTCCTTATCTTTTTGTCTCGCCTTGATAGACATGTCCTTCACATAGAAAACATGTGCCATATCATTGGCTAGGACGAATGGTTCGTCTGCATATGCAAGATTGTTGAGATCCACTGTTGTCATTCCATACTACGGGTCTTTCGTTACCCCGCCTCGTGTCATATTGACCCATTTGTACCGAAACAAAGGGACCATCAAACCACGTCCATAGTCAAGTTCCCATATGTCCTCTATGTAACCATAATATGTTTCCTTTCCCGTCTTGGTTGCTGCATCAAAGCGGACACCACTGTTTTGGTTGGTGCTCTTCTTATCTTGGGCGATCGTGTAAAATGTATTCTCATTTATCACGTACCCTTTGAAAGTCATTATATTCGAAGATGGTAACTGGGGACAGCGAGTACATGTCATCTTCAATAGATTTTTTTCAAAACTGTGATGATTTTTATAGCAAATTCGGAATCTATACGTCCTCACGCACCAAAATCAAAAGTAGCACCCTGTTGGCCTCCAGTTGGCCGAAGAGGGGCTCTTCGGCCTGCGGTTGACCAAAGTGGGCTCTTCAGCCTCCCGTTGGCCGAAGAGTGCCCCAACTGGGCTGAAAAGGACTCTTTGGTCTACCGTAGGCCGAAGAGCACTCTTTGGTCAACCGTAGGCCGAAGAGTCCTCGGGCCCCAACTTTTCGCATTAACAGGAGGCTGAAGCTGCATGGTTGTGCTATTCTGCCTATGCTAGCCCTTGGGCCCCAAAGAGTACTCTTCGGCCTACGGATGACCAAAGAGCACTCTTCGGCCTACGGCAGACCAAAGAGTACTCTTCGGTCCAGTTGGGGTACTCTTCAGCCAACGGGAGGCTGAAGAGCCCACTTCGGTCAACCGCAGGCCGAAGAGCCCCTCTTCGGCCAACTGGAGGCCGACGGGGTGCTAGTTTTGATTTTCTTGTGTGAGGACGTATATATACCGAATTTGCTATAAAAATCATCACAGTTTTGAAAAAAAATCTCTTCAATAGAGGTGTCATGCATGGTACGTGTCTGTAACCAGTCGGCGAAAGTCATCATTTATTCACGTGTAATCCAGTCATCAGACCGCTCCGGGTGTTTGGAGCATAGAAAATTCTTGTGTTCATCCATATGCGGAGCCACCAAGGCGGAATTCTGTAGAACTGTGTAGTGTGCTTCAGTGAGAGAATTTCCGTCCATACATATTATTTGATCTCCTCCTAGCGTGCCTTTTCCATCTAGTCTGCCCTTATGCCACGATTCAGGAACACCAATCGGCTTAAGGTCGGGAATAAAGTCAATACAAAACTCAATGACCTCCTCATTTTCATGGCCCTTGGAGATGCTTCCTTCTGGCCTAGCACGGTTATGAATATATTTCTTTAAGACTCCTATGAACCTCTCAAAGGGGAACATATTGTGTAGAAATACTGGACCCAAAGTGTTAATCTCTTTGCATAGGTGAACTAGGATGTGCATCATGATGTTGAAGAAGGATGGTGGGAACACCAACTCGAAACTGACAAGACATTGCACCAAATCATTCTCTAACCTTGGTATGATTTCTGGATCGATTACCTTCTGAGAGATTGCATTGAGGAATGCACAGCTTCACAATGGCTAATCGAACGTTTTCCAGTAGAAGCCCCCTCAATGCAACCGGAAGCAGTTGCGTCATAATCACGTGGCAGTCATGAGACTTTAGGTTCTGGAACTTTTTCTCTGCCATATTTATTATTCCCTTTATATTCGACGAGAAGCTAGACGGTACCTTAATACTGAGCAGGCATTCAAAGAAGATTTCCTTCTCTTCTTTGGTAAGAGCGTAGCTGGCATGACCCTGATGTATGCCGCCTTTTCCGTGCATACCTTGCTGGTCCTCCCGTGCCTCAGGTGTATCTTTTGTTTTCCCATACATGCCCAAGAAGCCAAGCTGGGTCACACAAAGATTCTTCATCACGTGCATCACGTCGATTGCGGAGTGGACCTCTAGCTCTTTCCAATAGGGCAGGTCCCAAAATATATATTTCTTCTTCCACATGGGTGCGCGTCCGTCAGCGTCATTCGGAACAGGTTGTCCGCCAGGACCCTTTCCAAAGACTACCTTCAAATCCTTGACCATATCATGTACATCAGCACCAGTACGGTGATGAGGCTTCGTCCGGTGATCCGCCTCACCTTTCAAATGCTTGCCTTTCTTTCTTACGGGATGCCTGCTCGGAAGAAATCGACGATGTCCCAGGTACACATTCTTCCTACAATTATCCAAGCTTAGACCAAACCATATGTTCCTTGTGTCACCTTCAAACTCCTTCATGTACTTTCTCTCGATTTTTCTCCACTGCGGCCCGTCAACGGGTACTCTCAACTTTCTATCTTTCTTACGGTCTTCTCTGTGCCATCGCATCGCCTTGTCATGCTCTTTGTTTTGGAACAAACGTTTCAACCGTGGTATTATAGGAGCATACCACATCACCTTGGCAGGAATCTTCTTCCTGGGGCGCTCGCCCTCAACATCACCAGGGTCATCGCGGCTGATCTTATAGCACAATGCACCACATACCGGGCAAGCATTCAAATCATCGTACTGATCACCGCGGTAGAGGATGCAGTCATTAGGGCATGCATGTATCTTCTGCACCTCTAACCCTAGAGGGCAGACAGCCTTCTTTGCTTCGTACGTACTCTCGGGCAATTCTTTGTCCTTTGGAAGCATATTCTTTACCATTACCAGCAACTTTCCAAATTCCTTGTCAGATACACCATTCTCTGCCTTCCATTGCAGCAATTCCAGTGTGCTGCCCAACTTTTTTTTGTCAGCTTCGCAATTCGTGTACAACAATTTCTTGTGATCCTCTAACATGTGCTGCAACTTCTTCTTCTCCAAATCACTTGCGCAGTTTCTCTTTGCATCGGCAATGACCCAACCTAGATCATCAGCGGGCTCATCTGATGCCTCTTCTTCAGCTTCTTCCCGCATTGCTGGTTCAGCTTCTTCCCCCATTGTTGTATCATCGTATTCAGGGAACCCATGGACAGGATAGCTGTCGTCCTCCTCTTCTTCTTCATTGTCTTCCATCATAACCCCTCTTTCTTCATGCTTGGTCCAAACATTATAGTGGGGCATGAAACCGGACTCAAACAAGTGGACGTGAATGGTTCTTGACTTAGAGTAATTGTGATCATTCTTACAGCCAGCACATGGACAAGGCATAAAACCATCCGCCTGCTTTTTGCCTCACCCACAAGCAGAAAAGTTTGCACGCCATTAATGAACTCGGGAGAGCATCGGTCATCGTACATCCATTGTCGACTCATCTTCATTACACAACACCGAAAATACCAAATTAATACAAGTTCATACATAAAGTTCATACATATATAAAGTTCATACAACACTTAAATGCAACAAACAAATAACTCTCTAGCTATAGCACTTAAATGCAACAACAAATGCGATCAAGATCGCAACTAAGGTAACAATTGATCCAACAACATAATGATACCAAGCCTCACTAGGAATGGCATATTTTCTAATCTTTCTAATCTTCAAGCGCATTTTCTCCATTTTGATCTTTATATATGTATGAACTTTATGTATCGAATCTTCAAGCACATATTTTTTTCGTTGTGTGAGAGGGTGACGCATATTTTCTAATCTTTCTAATCTTCAAGCTTCGCAACTCGGGTACAACAATTTCTTGTGATACCAAGCCTCGTTTTCTCTTTCAACTAAATTTAACCTCTCGACAATAGGGTCGGTTGGAATTTCCGGTTCACATACCTCCTACATACAAATATCTATGTCAACTTGATGGGCATAATTTGTCATAAACACGAAATGCAACAAATAGTTTTAAAAGAGAATATACCACATCCGAATCATAACAAGGACGAGGGCCGACGGGGACGGATATCAAAACCATGGCACTATGTATAACAAACAACGTACGGGTAAGATAATATACGAGTAACTATATATCCAAATCATACAAACATCAATTTTTTATATAAAACATTCATGAACAAGGGGCTCGCCACAAGGTGGTGCCGGCGACGGGACGGTGCGGGCGATCGACGGTGGTTACGACGGAGATTTAGAAGGCACTAAGTAAACCACACCTACATATGCAAACTAAGTGTTATTTTTGACCTCAAATTGCATATAAATCAAATACTAGCACATATAATTCCTCCCAAATTACTAAACTCAAAAATTAATCACTATATAAAGCATTGCAAGAGCTAATCTAACAATGAGAGATGAAAGGACAAAGTTGCTAACCTTTGTGATCATTTGAATGGATGGGGGCCTTCAAATCTTGACAAAATTTGGGCAAAATGTGTGATGAGCTCGAGAGGAAGAGGGGAAGAATAGAGAGGAGAGGGGAAAGGGGAAGAACAGAGCGAGCTTGGGTGGACGAAGGGTTTATGTAGGACGACCTTTAGTACCGGTTTGTGACACGAACCGGTACTAAAGGTGCCGGAGGGGACCCAGACTGACAACATCCTGCCACCACTCTCTTTAGTACCGGTTCGTGGCACGAACCGGTGCTAATGGTAGCGGCACGGCTAGCCGTTGGAACCGGCACAAATGGTCACATTGGTGCCGGCTCAAATTCAAACCGGCACTAATGTGCTTCACATTTGACCATTTTTCTACTAATGCGGCGATAAGGGGGCTCTGCATCGCGCCGCCGGAGGGGCGCGTGCCTTCTTCCACCACCCCACTGGGCGGCACTCTGACGGCCACGTCGTCCTCGACTTCATATGTGAGTGCCTCCCATTCCCCTCCCCTCTCCTTTCGACACCAATTAAGAAGAAATTAGTTTTGAGATAATTTAGTGATGAAAAGATTAGTCAATTGGTTTTGTTATTCTTGTGATAATCTCTATTTCTAATGGTGCAGTTGGTAGGATTGCGTCCAGGTTTTTTTCGTCCCACCACTTCCGTTCGGATTTTTTTCGACTGGTTTTTTTCATCCCCTCCCCCACCTCACCGGTTTAGTTTTGCGTCACCCTCTCACACAACGAAAAAAATCTGAACGGATCAAAACTTTCCATGTTGGCGCAAATTATTTAGTAATGTCTTTACGTGAAAAGAATTAATCATGATCAATCTTTAAAGATCAAATCTAAATTAATTAACCTTACCTTAAATCGCTCAATCACATTAATTTGGAAACAAAATAACTGATTTTAAGAAAATTAATGTGTAAATAAAGGTTCTTTTTCCTGCCCATGACCGTGTCTTGCCCTTCCTTCGGCGACCCACCCCGCGATCGGTTCCTTCCCCCCTCGCCCCCACGTCGATGAAAAAAATCCTATGAGACCGGGTCTCACAGGCCATCACGTGAGACCCACTTTGATGGATGACATGTGACATCAATCTCAAAGCAGATAATACTACTTTGCCCATCAATTTTCATTCCCGACAGCTATTCCCCATTGCGATTCCTAGAGGTATTTAACACAGGTACTACTAAACATGACCTAGGGTTTGCCTTGTATGGCTGTCGTTCATGACGGCCACACACCTCGTCACCGGCGGCCGCTCGGGACGATGAAGTGACAAGTTATTGTCCATGGCTGCACTGAAAGATCTTGTCACCGGCGTCCTTGCGAGACGATCCTGTCAGCAGCCACGCCGTATGACCTCGTCGCTGGTGTCATTCATTCGAGTGGGTCTCACGTGATGGCCTCTAAGACCCGGTCTCATAGGATTTTTTTTTTCTCTGGCTGACCAAGCCCTATCCCATCATTGTCTGGTTTTCTTCGTCTCTCCTTCCGTCATCGTTTGGTTTTTTTTTCGTCTCTCCCGTAACCGAAAAAAATCAGCCAACGAGCCTCCACTCCCCTCCCCTCGATCTGTTTCCTGGTTCCATCGTCAAGGACGCCCCAGCCGCGGAGCCCTTCGCCGCCTCTGAGATCCGAGAGGAACCGCCGCCGCCGCCGCCATCCGGCTCTCGCGTTGGCCGCCACCAGTCGATCCCCAGCACCTCCTCGCTGTTCCCAATCCCATCCTATGCGCGCCCCTGCGGCTAACCCTAGCCGCCAACTCGTGTTGCGGGCACTGAGTAATAGTATGGGAGCGGGGCGGCCGCGTCACTGAAGGTGAAGGGGTGGAGCGGCTGGGGCGTCACCGCTTGGGTGCAGAAGCAGTGGCAGCGGTGGCGCCGTGCTGGGGCGGAGGACAAGGATAGCGATGTGGTGGTTCGAGCCTGGGGCAGATTGAGGTGGACAGGACTCCGGTGAGAAGCGCCTAAACAAGCTTGGTTACAAGGAAGAGCTCCGGAGGGAGATGGTACGTACATCATCATTCCCTTCATATATTTTTACCCTGCAAATCGGCTTCGTATTGCTCTGTATGTCATATGTCTGGCAAAAAGAATTAGGCACTTGCGGATTGCATCCACTTGTATTTTCTGATGAGATATGAGATCTGGTTACATTGCGTGTTTCAGTAAAACTGTGGCAACGGTGGCTATTTTCTTCGCCTGTAGAAGCTTGATGCGATTGTGCATGACCGGCTTGCGAATTGCGTTCCGTTTTGCCAGTCGTATTTTTCTGGTTTCTCAAGAGATGGGAGATCTTTTGTTGCATGTGCTGCAGACGCTGTTGAAGATGCTGGCCATCACTTTCTCCAGGATGATGATCTTCACTGGGATCACGTCTTTCTACGGTAGCATCCTCCAGTACGCGAGGCCGTCCAGCCTCGTGCGGGGCTGGGTCAGCGTCTCCTTCTTCGCCTGGTTCATCGGTGTCGTCATGTTGGGGATTTCTCCTTCCCTGTAAGCACACACCTTCCCATAACTTGCCAGATTCAAGAATCAACCCTATCTGTGATTGAAATTTAGTGCTCTGTTTATCCGTTGCTTATAACATTCTGTTTGGTTTGGTCCGTCTCAGTCAAAATGATGCCACTGATATACATAATTCTTGCAATTTAGTTCTGACTCGTCAAAATGATGCCATTTTTCCAATTAAGAAATTCAGCCTGCATCTTAAATACAAAAATGATATCTGAATTATCATCCTAAGTGTCACTCTCAGCTATCAATACAAACAGATTGAAAAAAAGATACAGAGATAATATGGCACAGTAGACGCCTTTGGTACAAGTTACTAATCTATTTCTTCATTTCTTTTGCGGTGGTGACGCTAGTTCTAGGTGTGACCTATACAACTGATGTGTCAACATGGCACCAACAAAACATTCTGAGACTCATGCACAGTTCAAATTTAAACATTGCTTCTATCTAACCCAGATTTCAATGATCACACCTATTTTTGTCGGAAGGCTACTTCTTTAGCATGTGATAGACCTTTTGATAAAAGTTCCCTAATAACTGCTTCCCAAATATGCTGGCCTCTGAAGAAGAAAGTGGTGCCTTCCTGCATTGATCACAGAGGATCATCACTCAGGATATCAGTGCCGACAAGCAGTTATTGGGCTCTTCCCTCTGTTCGAATGATAATTTCTTGATTTGAAGTTTAGTAGTGCCACGGGCAGCTGACGTGACCTTCATGTCCATAACGGGGGTGATATAGTCAATGGCTCTTTTCACTTGTTCATTTCATAATAGCTATGGAGTAATGTGGTGCACACTATACTCAAATAGATTGGAAATTACTTGTAATCTACATTAACATATTGCTTCAGTGATTATCAGTGCGTGCTTTGCCATGCCAGATCTCTCTACGCCGATGCTTGGTGTAGTGTAGCCCAAGGTGGAAGCGACTACTCACACATCTCTCTACGCTTATTTCACATGAAATGTTATTAATAGTTGATTTTCCTATTGCCATCTATTATTTGTTGTTTGTTTGTAGATACCAATACGATGCGCCAATTGTAGTTGTTGAGAGTGAGTGCAATACTGATATACTATGATGTTGAAGAGGATATGTATCTAAAATGTTTACAAGATAAGTGAAAACCATTATTTTTCATGTGATGTTGATGTATGGGGGTAGGCACAAATCGAAACTTTGCTAAATCTGATTTTTTTAGATGGTTTAATCTGATTTATAATACTGTTCTTGAGCCAAATAAAGTAAATGATCTTTTTACATAGCTTCAGTTCTACTTGATGAATTTATGTTAGTTGAGAAGCGCATTGAATAGGATATATGACATTAGAATGTTGCTACAAAGTTTTCCTATAAAGTTATCATATTAGATATGATGAAGTAACCAATGTGCATACAAATATCGATCCACATTTATGATTCATTATCCTTGTGTGAAAATTCATCCATCTATACTTCTTTAAAAGGGGAAACAAATGTTGTGATACATTTGGTTGCATTGAAATGCTAAAATTCGAGAGCTCATATATTCGCATGAGAAAGTAGTGGGTAAGATGCCTAAAATGCTGACGTGATACATGTAAGAGAGAAATCTTATGATTTTGGCAAGTTTGTGAAGTGGTACATCTCATCAAGATTAAACTTGCAAGTCCATGGATATAATTTCAAATCATTGCACATGTAGAATTACAAGTAGCTATGTGTAGATTGAAACTATGTATTAAAATGAGACACCCCACGCTACTACTGAGTGACTGCCGCACCACCCACCACCAGATCCACTCCCACCCCACCAAACTCTTCGTGAACACCCCACCCCTCGGTCGAACTCCTCTCCCCCACGATCTGGTCGCTGCCACTACCACCCACGCTGGCAACCCACGCGTCCCTCTCCCCCGATTCTCGATTCATCCTCGCGGATCAGATCTGGATGACTGACTGACTGACGGACCGGTTTCTTGTCCTCGTGATGGATGTTGCTTTGCAGGTGGCTAGGGTCTCCGCCTTCAGCGTCGGCATCCTCTACGGCTCTGTCAAGCTCGGCATCCTCAAGGTAATCCCGCCCCCACCCGCGCAGCATTCCTTCCTCTGTGGTGCCGCGTGATCGATGCGATTCTGGTAGCGTCAGTGTTGGCCGGTGGCCCCATTGGTTGCTAGGGTTAGGAGGGTTCGGTCCTAGGGCTGGATCGATTGGATTGGATGAACTACGTGTCTATTGTTTTTTATCGCAGTTCAGTATCTATTGCTACTCCTTAGCAATTAGTGCTCCACTTGCTTGTCTCTTCGTTGGCCGTAACTACATTTAGATGTGTCTTAATGTGATACTTTTGCATTTATGTTTATTTCTGTAGATTCAATGGATTTTACTCATTTTTCTTTCTTTCTATTTTACGGTTTCTGCAGAAAATTCCAAAGGCTGTAGTGTATCCAAGAAAAAAATCAGTGGTATGTGACTCTACCATGTACTACTTAAATTAGTTCGGATGTTCACCTACATCAGTTGTATGTGATTCATCTGCTTTTTGTTACTGCCAATCACACGAACAAACAAAGATGACATTCCGTTTATGTAAATTTAGCAGTATGAACTAGTAAGAGCCTTTTGCTGAACTGAAGATGCTATTTGCTTCACTTTTTTGTCGGTTAAACTGTCCCAGATTATATAAATTTAGTAAGAACTAGTAAGAGTTAAATCAACTGTATGGGCAGCATTAACATAGGTGTTCCTCTGTCGTGCTGCTACGTACTCGGTATTCCGGCCTTCTCCACTGATCAGTGAGCTCGGCCACCGAATGTAGCTCATGTGCTGTGTTGCTGTTCTAGACAAAGGTTTTCTCTCAATTTTTGTACATCTACATCCCCTCCTATGATGCTAGCTTAAGCAGCGTGTTGAGTTATTTCGGAATCTTTTATGCACTTTTCTGTTGAGTGCCTTTGTTTTAAACTATGAGATATGCCAATGTTTAATTCTGAAATCTAAATGCAATCTTATGTTGTTCCACCGTGATTAATTTTCAAATGTGTATATCTAATGTTTTTACTGCAGTTTTAAGCTTCGCTGACATCTAACTCTGTGTAGTTAATTTTTGTTATTTGTCTTTGAACCTATAAAAATGGGTGATCATTAGACTTGTCATTTCCTACATGTGTGTCCTGAACACGTCTAAAGTTTTTATAAGAAATGCAGTTCTGAGCTCGAGCATTCGTAGGATGACTAGACACGTACTACATATGACTTCAGATGTATATGTATGCAATTTCACCCTTTGCTAAAATACATCCTATACAATGTCAGATTTTGTGAAGCCACGATGAGCTAGGGGTTGCACCGCAGGAGCATAGCGTGTACAAGTACTGAACATTGAAGATTGCATTGCAGCTCATCAGTATGCCTTACTTGCAATCTTTGAAGCCTATTAAATTCGGAAGTGTTATTTTTTCCTGTACAAGTTTGTTTGTGTCAAGTACTGCTAATTTATGTTTTTGAGGGGTGTTCATATACTTCCTCGGCAACATGGGAAGCTTTCACATTTGGTCTAGTTGTCTCTATGGGTTAGCGACTTAGCATGCATGTTATAATCAGCTTTCACATTTGCTTCTCTGACAAGTAAGGTCTGTTTTCATTCATTGGTACTCCCTCCATTCGGAATTACTTGTCGCGGAAATGGATGTATCTAGATGTATTTTAGTTCTAGATACATCCATTTTCGAGACAAGTAATTTCGAACGGAGGGAGTAGAAGGTAGCGACAGAGTGGGAAGCTTTGTGCAGAGATCTTACCTCAAGGTTATCACGGATGCGCACAATATGACACGGAATTGGCAAAAAATAGGGAGCTACAATATGAACTTTCAAAGGTTGGTTCCATTTTCTGTATATGTCCTTGTACACTCCTATATTCTCCCATGATTGAAGTCTGCAATGCTTACAGGACAATCTTTGTTTGTAGGTTAAGACCTCACTGACTGCTTCAATGAAGAGATTTGAAGAGTTGCAAAAGGTAATTTTGGGGCAAATTTCCATTGCTGCAAGATAATGAGATGTTGAAGCGGCAAACTGAATCCTTGACACCGAAGTGCAGTTGCGGCAGATTATCTATATTTTCCCTTTTTCATTTTTCTTATTATTGGAGTCAGAACAGGTCGAATGAGGAATACTGTGATAGTAGATACAACAAATGTAGTAAAAAGAAACTTATGTTTGCAATTGTTAATGACATACATACTTGCATTTTTTTTGAAGTGGTCATTCGTGAGTAGCAATGCATAATGAAGGTTTTTGGCTCATTTATGGACTGCCTGATCCGGAGGCTTTCGGGGCAAGCGTGCTCTAAGAACTCCGACCTGACGGACGGCTGCACCTCCAGCTCCAACGAAAACGCACCGCCGCACAACGACGCCTACATGGAGGAGGGCCACAGCCGCGCCGACAACCATAAGAGGAAGGGGCCCTCGAGGAAATGGTGATTTCCTCCTCCCTTCCCCATTTTATTTATGTTTTATCTATGTTTTAAGTAGTTTGTAGTATGGATTTGTACTGTCCGCCGAGGAACTCCGATGAACTATGGTCCTTTTGTCCGGCGATGAAATGGTGATCCGATGAACTACGTGTTGATCGTGTTTATACGTAACGTTCCATGGATTGCATGGGTTTGGGGTTTTGGATACGAGGGATGCGGCTGTGGAAGCTAGCATATGAGGCGTGACCGGTCGGGCGTGTCCGCGGGCATTTGAGGACCCGAATTAGCTGTCCATGGCTGTAGATGCTATTATAAGACAAATAACCTAACTCAATGAGATGGATGACCTAAGTGCTTATGTCAATGTCCTAGATGACACCACTGCTGATCTCATGTCCTAGGATGACATCATGGCTGATCTCACTATTTTAGACAGGGTTTAATCATACACTAACCATATATCTAGGAATGGTGAAGGGATGGACGTCTATCAGCGAGGTTCACGGAGGAGGGACGGGTCAATTTCTGTCCGTGCATGGCTCACAGTTGGGAACAACGACGGAATTTCGCTGGGGCTGGGCAGTTATGACTGCCCGCGGGCTAGGTGTAGTCACCTGCGACCATGATTTGACCCATTTCGGTAAATCGTAAATCTCAATATGGTGAATCGCTTGCTAGGGACGGGGTAAATCAATGCAAATAAGCTCAGTGCCATAGTACACAACCTGGCACACTGAACCACATACCACATTGGACCCCAAAACACCTAGCACGAACTTGCATGAATTCTGACCGGAACTGGCACCCCTTGTTTTATCCGGGAGAATTAATGGAGTGAATTGCACTATATTAATTGAAAAAGTAGGTTGCGTGTGTGTGAGGAGTGCCAAAAGAGGGTGCGTCGGCCGCGTGATACAGCTTGTACACACTACCGCAGATCGAGCGGCTGGTTGTAACGTAAGCTTCTCCTCCCACCCACCCCTCTCCATCTCCATCTCCATCTCCATCTCCATCTCCTTCTCCATCTGCGGGGAATAATCTTCTCAGTCATCACACCGCGGTAGGGCTGGACAAGTATGACGGGGCAGGCGCCAAGTCTCCTGTTCCGGTTCACCGACACGGAGGTCGCCAAGATGGAGGAGGTCCTCCGTGACCTCAACGCCATGCCCAAGCATCCTGTCATCCAGGGCCTCACCGACGATTTGAACGCCTCCCCGGACCGCTCCGGCGACGGCAAGGTCCCTGTCCAGTACAATCAGGTACTAGGCTTTCCCTCCAAAACCCAAGATCCGCATCCACCCTAGCTATTTCCTTATTCAGATCTATATTATGTGGATTTGTGTTGGGTGGTCGCAGGTGAGGAATTGGTTCCAGAACCAGATGTCCGCGCAGTCCAGGAAGATGATGGTCCCCCCAGTGGCCGAGGAACACCACCCAGTGGCCGGATCTTACTCAGGTGCTGCTTGAATCCCCATCTTAACTTAATAAGCTGTTTATTTCCTTACAATGTAATTAATAACTGCACTGATCTTACAATGTAATAACTGCACTGATCATACAATGTCATAAGCTGTCCACTGGTGGTGCAGAATTTATGCATATCAGTGCTATGCTCCTAATATATGTTGACGCCCATTCGGGAAATTGTACGACACGTGGTTCGTGCGCCATTACTCTTTTGCATGTGAAGCCTGTTGCAATGCTGTCTAGTTAACTTGTTGAAGCCCATTTTGGAAATTACAGGACACGTGGTCCGTGCGCCGTTACTCTTATGCGTGTGAAGCTTATAGTGATGCTATCTCAATAAGTTGTTGACGCATACAGTTAATTTTATGCAGAACTAGGGCAAAAATGACAACCCAGTTTATTTTGATGTGTTTTAGGACTTCATATACAGCCTAGCCTGTACTTTTTTTAGGGCCCTTCAAAACATGTCGTCCCGCTGTCCTAGTCGTTCAAGCTCATTTGGGATATTCCAGGACACGTGATTCATGGGCCCATTACTTTTATTGAGAACCGCAGGCAAAATTTTGAACTCAAGTTAATGTTGTCGGATTCTAGGACTTTACAGCCTAGCTCATAGTTCTTTGTCTTTGTACGTCCATCAACACTTGTCGCCGTGCGGTCTCAGTCATTGAGGTTCATTTCGGCAATTGCAAGACACGTGGTCCGTGTGCCCTTTATTTAATTCATTCAGAAATCTAGGCCACATGGCGCAATTTTAGTATTTGATGTCTTTCAGAAGATTTTAGTTTTGTAACAGACCAAACATATACCATGTATCTTGTTGATTGTGGATTATTGATACTGTCGTTGCCAATCAGGGAATAGTTCTTCGGATGGTGGCCATGTCCAGTTTGAGGCAAATTCAGCAAGAAATGGCGCATGGTATGCAGATATATATATACATATTCCATGCTTTCCTCTTTTGTGGCGTTTGATGTCTGTTTTAATTTTCCACGTGAGTGTGGGTAAGTCTGTATGGGGTAGGAGGGTTACTTGCATGAACCTTTCAGTTTTACATGCTTGACCAATTCTTGTTGTTACAGGTACGATGTTGCTGCCTTTATGTCCCACAGGTTCATTGAAACGAGGGACCCGGTAATGACCATAGAACTTTTTGTTAAATAGGATTGATGTTCGTAAATTCATTTCTGCCATTCTTTGTTCAAGTAGTTTGCTAGAGATGATTTCGTTTCTTCTCTATTTATAGCTGGATGACAGTTGATGTTATAACATTTTGAACACCTGTCTTATCCAACTTTATGGTGTACGAGTCCTATCTAACTTTATGTTATACGAGTCCTGTGTGTTGGCGAAGTATCACTACAAGATAGTACTAATAAGATATTGAACAGTTAAGAAGACATAAAGAATCTTGAGTATTTGCTACTTTAGGCTCATACGGAAAGCTGATACTTGGTGGTATAAAACTTACTTTCACAATCTCTGTGTTTTATCATGTAAAACAAAATATAAATTGAATGTTTCTTTCAATGATTATATAGCTGTGTAGACATGTCAGAGTTTTAGAAAGAAAAAAGTTAGTTCACCCCCTTCAGTTATCATCCTTGAACTGTAGAAATTGAAGCGAATCAAACTACAATGGTGGTTTTCATGACAACTTCGTCATGTACTGAGCGCATTCAGCTGCATGCCACCATGGAACCCCACTCTACCAATCTCATGATCTATAATCAGCATAGGGAAAATAATAGATTTTTTATATGGTGTGAACGTGCAATATAACATACCAAAGTGCCTATTTAGGTTCTTGTACTTGTACATTTCCTTAAGGAAAGAAGTAAGAGAAATAGTACTGCTAGTTTGCTAGACTGCTAGTTTTCAGACAGTAGATTGCGCGATTGCTGTTTTATTTATCCTCTGATATTTTACCCTATATGAAGAAGGGCATTAATTGTTAGAGATATTGCCACATTACTATTTTGTTAATACTATGGGTATATGGTTATTTTCAAAAACATGGTATCACTAACGAGGGTTCCTTGTATTTAATCTTCTACGGGGGGAAATGAAACCCAAAGAAGTGAATGGTGATTTTGTTTTATCAACCTTTTCTTCACAAGGGAAGAAAGGGTTGATACAATGTGCAGCAAAGCCAGCAAAAACATATATAATACAACAAATGTGCAGCAAGCTAGCAACAACATTCGGTACAAATATCATTGCATAAGAGTTTTTTTCAATGAATAACCAGGTGAAATTTTTCAATGGATAGCCAGGCGCAAATTCCAGACCCATACTTATGCGCATTCAAACTGTAAAGCATATGCATCTATGTTGTTTTAATTTCCAAATTAACTAACAACCATTCTCTGTTAATTCCAAATTAACTAACTGATCCATTGACCTCTATGCTTACTACATGTCATCCACACCATGGCGGTACCGGTACTAGCTGCCAAAAGTTTGTTTCTTGATGTGTCTGCCCAAGTTGGATGATTTGCCATAATTCTAGTATTTCTTTCTTCCAATCATCCATGGAGAATCACAACAGCAGTAGTATTATTGTTTTAGACTCTTAGCCTCCACACACACCAAAGGAAGAAGTCACAGCCATAGTACGGAAAGAAGTTTGCATCATGTAGGTCTAGTGTATGTAGCAAGCACGGAAGGCAAACGTGTTTGACGGGCACCAATGGGCTGGTGGGAGTTGCACAAACCATCGAGTACTAAGTGATACATGTGGTTAGAAATGATTTGAGCATTTGTTTTCACAGTCAAGGGTGAAAACTGGACTCCATTACTTTTTGAGAACTACGCAATACCCATGTTCCTCTTGTGTTTAATCACTCTCCACTGCGGGTTCAGTACGTGTGCATTACGTGAACTGTGCTTGCACTTATTTATTTTTTGTGTTTCAGGAAGTACTAGTTCGATTTACTTGGCTTGGACCCGAGGAGGATGAATGGGTTGATGTTTGTAAATGTGTGAGAGTGCGTTCTCTTCAATGTGTTGATGTGCTGCCTGGGGATCTCATTATGTGTTTTAAGGTATCCATCTGAAACAACTTCTCTTCACCTGACTTGGCAAGTTAGCAGCTCACAACTTGATAATTCATGTCTTCCTGAAACATGACAGCTGCTCCATTTTGCTGTTGTTGTGCACTTGAAAATTCTGCTAGTTAACTTATTATTCCACGGTTATTTTCTTACTGTTACTTGTTGGCGTATGATAGAGTAGTGATGGGTATGTCGTTTGGGTTTCACTCAAGTTTCTTGTTGACACTCAAGTTTCCGCAGTTTATATAGGCTCTATTTCTTGTTTGTATATACTTATAAAAGTTATGATTCCAGTTTGCGAGTTCTCAAACTATTGTGATTGACAACACTTATTAAATGGCTTTACTTTAATACTTTAAGAATTGTAAGTTTCAGTACTTTAATAATCTTTAATATGATTACATCAAGCCGGCTCCGGTAGGGGAGCGGCGACAGCGGCGCGTCGGCGGCTCGTTCTGACAGCGGTAGTGGTCGTTCGGTGGTCTCGGAATCTCGATATAATTTTATTATGTTTGAGGTGCTTTGTACTTTCGGTGAACTTTGACAATAGATATGAATCATTTTTTGCAGAAAAAAAAGATTACATAGGACATTTAACTATAACTCTGTGTCTTTCCATATTCTTGGTAATCGTATTACATAGTACATACCTGTGATGCCACTTGGTCCAACCGGCACCATTGATTTGGCTATTTATTAGTCGAGACGCGAATGACCAAAGGACCGTAAAATCAATGCATTTTATTATGTCATACTTCTGAGTACTAAAACTGATTTTCAATCTTAAATTGGGTGTGAATTTATCCAATAAATATTATTATTACTTCATTATTAAATTAAGCACTGAAAGCTTCGTGTTGTTTTTCAAAATGAAGGCTGTAATGTAACCTATCTCTGGCCATTTATAAAGTGGATAAATCAACTTTCATTAAATAAGGTGCATAAATTAGAGCATTGAGAGGAAAAATGCATGACTTTACTACTCTTTCAAGGCAGCATTATATACTCAAACTAGAGTATTGTTGAGGGTCTGAGTAAGGATTTTTGGTCGCTGGGAAAGTTGATTTAGCTGTCTCGTAATGTAGTGTTATCATTTAATCAAGTTGATTTCTGTGCTGAATTGAACAGGAAGGTAAAGAGCAGGCCCGCTATTTTGATGCACATGTTCTTCAAGTTCAAAGGCGCAGGCATGACGTAAGGGGGTGCCGCTGCAGGTTTCTTGTTTGTTATGATCATGATCACTCTGAGGTAATTCTCCTTCTCTCTACACTGTGGAGTGTCCATGCATTTACTCTGGTTCCATTGTTACATCATGGTTAGATGTCAGAATTAATTCAAGCTTGGGTCCTGGAATTATTTATCGGGCTGTTTGCCAGATAATAAATTGGATTTTGGACTTCATCTTGGACTCCATGAAAGTTATTAGCCAACTACAACCGAAGTTCCAAATCAGACCTCCAGCCCTATAATTTATATGTAGTTGGCTGTGGTTTTGTTCTTCATAACATGCCTGGACATCAATAAATGAGTAGCTCGCCACAGTCTTTTCTCTACCCATTAAAATCCATCCCACTTTCTGTAGGAAACCAAACTTACTTCAAAGTATCCATGTCATTTCATTTCCAATCAGCAATTTTTTTGGCGACCAACAAAAGAAATCTGGTTTCTATAAGATTGATTGGGGAAAAAACAGTCCCTCCATTTTTATATACAAGGCCACAAATTCAGATTACAGGTACGAATGTAAAATTTAATGTCTATTTTGCAAGTCGGTTTTTCTTTTCATTTACTAGGATCATTGGGGCATCTACAATGCAAGAGCGCTTAATCAGGTGCTTAGACAATAAAATAAATTAATTATGGAACTTGCGTGGGTGTAGGAGTTTGTTTCCCCAACAGAGGAGCGCCTACTCAAGCGCTAATCTAATTCTTTTTCGTGTGGGAAAAAATGGATAGCGCTTGTTAAAAAAGGTTCGTACGGGAGAAAAAAAGGGAAGCGCCCGATCGCTAGAAAGGCATCGACGCCAGCGAAAATCATTCGATGGAACGGGATTTACCCATAACGGCCAGGACTTGAATCCTGGCTGGCCTAAGCGCCGGGGTTGTACATGCCCTTAATACGCTCTATGCATGCAAGGAAACTGAGTGGATAATGTAGCTGACTGTCATTATGACTGCATGCATGCAAGTATTAAATAGGTTGCTAGTACCAGAAAATATCATTAATTTTTTCTTGATTACTATTGGTGGCCTTGTATACTCTCTTCGTCTAGGTGCATAAGTCACCTTATGAAAACTAAATAATCTCAAAACACTTAGGCACGATACATTAACTCACCTCATTTCTTCTTTCTTGACATAAATAAATGAATCAACCAATAAGAGATGTGGGGCGTCTATGCTTTCGATGACCGGAGACTACCAAACAAGACATGTAATGGTCAGTTCATTACATGCAATGCTATTAATTACCAAATAAATATTACGTTCTCTCGTTTTTCCCTCCGCTTTAGTAGCGGTGCACAACATAAAATGACTTATGCACCTGGACGGAGAGAGTAGATGCAAAATGTATATTCCATAGTGGCCTTATATAAATAAATGAATGGAGGACTATATTTTTTGTGCTAGGCTACTTATCTTACTTCATCCGTCTAGGTGTATAAGTCACCTTACGAAAACCAAATAATCCCAAAACACTTGGACGCGGTACATTAACTTCCACCTCGTTTTTTATTTCTTGACATATCAACCAATAAGAGATGTGGGATGTGCATGCTTTCAATAACTTGAGACTATCAAACACGACATGCAATGGTTAGTTCATTGCATGCAATGCTATTAATTAGCAAATAAACATTAAGTTTTCTTGTTTTCCCCTTCTCCTTGGTTGCGGTGCACAACCTAAGATGACTTATTCACTTCGACGGAGGGAGTACTATGTAGTCAAATAAAAAGGAGTAATGAGTTTAGTTTGTTTTATGATGTTTATACCAAATAATTTATTTTTGCATTTCTTTTCACGTGACAGGAGTTTGTTCCACTGAGCAATGTATGCCGTCGATCAGTGCACCAAAAAGCCCAAAAGCCGCACGAGATGATGGATGTCAACACTGACAAGGTGACGGGGGGCGGGGTTCCCATTCCATCAGATCAAGGAGGTTCGTCTGACAAGCCGGTTGCTCCCTTACTTGACTCGCCTACTAGCACTGGCAGCAATTCAGTGGCAGATGTTGAGGCGGGGGGTATGGAGGCTACCCCAAATGGTGATGGTGCAGATGAAGCACATGGCGACAAGATTGATGTGGGAGCGTAGCTCTTTCACTTCCTTGTGAACTTTAGTCCAAAAGATGTTCGCCTAAGACAATTGAGGAAGGATGTTTGGTTGCCCAGTAACTGTAATGTGCCCATGTTGACTGGATTGATTGTGTCGGATTGGGTATCTATATCTATATAGGTATGTCGTCAGAGAAGATATTGTTGTGCTTCAGTCCAATAAAAGTTTGCCAGTTGTGTCATTCCCTGTAAATAGAATTAGCAAGGGGTAATTTTATCCCGCGGAAGGCCCTCCAAATACAGGATCCGTCTATATATATCTAGGAAGAAGGGACCCATATATAGATCCCCCTTTGTCATCTTCCTCTACCTGTACATCTCACGCTCTCCATTCATCTCCTAAGGGCTGCACCAATTCCTTTCCTTGTTTTCCTTCTTTTTATCTGTTGTCATTCGATCGGTTTGCCACCGGCGGTTGACTCCTCGCATTTCCAAAGCTGATGGTGAAGCTAGTATTGCCCTTGTAATTGGCACCATTGAGGAAGCAGTTTACATTGAGGATATCCTCCAAAACCTGAACTCTATGACATTGCAACATTGCTAGATGAGATGGGCGCTCCTTCATCATGATAATACTCCCTCCATTTACTTATACAAGGCCACTATGAAAAATACACTTTGCATCTATACAAGGCCACCAACACTAATCGAGACAAAAGTGAAAAAAAAATCAGCTTTCAATCCCTTCTTTGCATGCATGTGTTGTATTAATAATCCCACTAAACGAAAAGAAAAACGGGTTTACAGAGCAAGAAATTAAATTTTATCTTGGTATCTGTAATATGAGTTTGTGGCCTTGTATATAGAAATGGAGGGAGTAGCAGCGTAGGAATGTAAGATCCCTTTTTATGAATCAGATTTGTCAGTGTTACAAACAAACACGATTTTGTTTTTGTATAAAGGACAAAAATAATAATTGTAGGCTCGAAAAACTTATTTAGTATAACCGATTTTTTTAGGGAGTATAACCGATTTTCAGTTGCTTTACCATGGCGATCTTCATCACCGTTCCCCACCTAATTTTACAAAAGAAGAGATATAGAGATCCAAACTACAATCGATATCATATGTGCAATTGAGTTTAGGATACCAGAACCAAGTTTTTGCTCGCATCTCGTGGGTTGCTCATGTGACTCACGGGGCTAACGCCGGCGCCGCCCCAACCAACTCCTCTTTTGCTCTCCTCTCAGTCGCCATGGCCGCCGACCTTCAGCCAGGCCACGGTGGCGACAAGGCACCTCCTCCTCTTCCCCCTGCTACCCGGGCGTTCCCCCTCTATCTCACGCAAAGACGAGGCACGGATCTCTATCGCCCAGCCGTGGCCCTGCTTGGTAGCGGCACGACTCTCGGAGCGCATGGGTGTGAGGTAGGCTACTACCACCGTGTCATGTTGGCACACCTACTCGCGGTTGGGCAGCGGTCGTGGAGGGTTTCCTGGCAGCCGCTCGAGGTTGGATCCGCCAGATCCAAGATCCAACAGGCTCCTAATCCGTCTGCTAGCTTCCTTGGGCATGGCCTTCCCATTGTTGCTGGACCTTGTGGCTACTTCTGGGCGCTCATTACCCAGATCTAGGGTTCATTTCCATGCGGGTGCAATGTACAAGCTTTGGGGTGTAGTGAGTGGCGGAGTTGCGCCAGTGCGGCAGAGGGGTCGGACGGTTGCCTGCTTTGCGGTCTGCCACGAGGTGCGTGATGGGTGAAGGTGGATCCTGTTGGTCGCCGGAGTGGCGGCTTCAAACGATGGGAACACCGACACCATTTCGGCAGGTCTTGTGTTCCAATTTTTTTGTCACAAAGATGGCATCTTCTATTCCAATCTTTTAATGTACCTTTAGGTGTTTCGGTGGAAGTACTATAAAAAATCAAACGCACCAAATCTTCTGGTTCTCCCTCTCGACGATTTATGTTACCTCCAAAACATTCCAAGTGATATTATGCAATACTCCTAACTCATCTACGACTCAACAAGATCAAAGGTTCTTAAGTGTGTGACCCAGTATGTTTGGTAAAATATACACATGCCTTAACCGCCGAGGAGTTATCCGAGCTACGTGCAACAATCAATAAAGATGGCGTCGTCCTTGATAAACGATCCAAATCCACATAATTCAAACTAGTCAATGAGATTATGAAATTTCAGGTCCATCCCGAGGATACATCCAAAACGGCCTTAATCGGTACCCACCTCGACGCTTCGCTAGACGAAGCGTTGCGCGGTTTTCTTTGCGAAAATTGGGACATCCTGGAACCCTTCTACAATGCCAGGTATACCTAGAGAGCTCACAGAACACAACCTCAACATCATCGAGGGGTTTAAACCAGGAAAGCATGCACTACAAAGATTCTCCAAGCTGAAGAGACAAGCAATGAGGCAATAGTTGGCCAAATTGTTGGAAGCAGGATTCATCCGAGAAATCAAACACTCCCATCTGTTGGCGAACCTAGTCATGGTACCGAAGAAGGAGAAGTCTTGGTACCTCTACGTCGATTTCAAGGACGTCAACAAGGCATGCCCAAAGGACCCCTTTCTGTTACCACGAATTGATCAAATAGTCGACGCTACAGCCGGACATAAACTCTCACTATTAGAAAATAGCTTATAGGTAGATCCTTAGCAGTAGCGCTAGGTAAGAGCCCCACGCTACTATTAAGTAGTAGTAGTGCGAGCCGAACCTTGCTACGGGTACACACTAGTAGCAGTGCGGGTGCGCACACACACCACTGCTGCTAAGTGGGCCCCATAGTACCCCCCCCCCCCCCCGAGGATAGCCATAGTAGCACAGTCGGGTGTAAAAACATGTGCTACAACTAAACTGATAGCAACATCACGTGTTCTATACCCCGCGGTGCTACTACTGTTACACGGGGCCAGCAGGTGGGCCCCACTTAGCAGCAGCAGGTGTCGGTGTCAAAACCGGCAGATCTCGGGTAGGGGATCCCAAACTATGGATCTTGGATCGATGGGGAACAAGGGACGTGGGACACGATATTTACCCAGGTTTGGGACCTCTCTAAGAGGTAATACCCTACGTCTTGTTTGATTATATTGCTTCTGTATATGGGGATTACAGAGTTGATCTACCACGAGATCGAATGAGCTAAAACCCTAACTAGTAGGATGGCGATTATTCTCCTGGCCTCAATGGATTAAACCCCCTGGTTTATATAGACACCAAGGGTATTAGGGTTTACAGATAGTCGGTTACATCAAGGAAACACCGGATCTTCCATCTTGACTTGGGGTACACACCAAGGCACAAAAGGTCTTCAGTTTGGATTCATTGCGGCCCACCAGTCCGGCCCATGTGAGACAGGCCGGCATCCCGAGGACCCCATAGTCCAGGGCTCCCTCAGTGGGGGTTATACGCACACGCTACAACTACTGCGTTAAGTAGGAGCGGGGCCCTTGCACCGCGCTGCTGCTAAGCAAGCCTTATCCCCTCTATGCCACCCATTCCTCACTCTCTCACCGTCGTGACCGTCCTCGTCCCGCTGTCGCTGCATTGCCGCCATCCCCGGCCTCGGTAAGCCTCCCCCATCCTCCTCCTCCTCCTCCTCCATCCTCCAGCTGCCGCCCTCGTCCCTCCTCCTCCTCCTCTCTCGTCTATCCGCCGCCCCTCCTCCCTCCTCCTCCTCCCTCCTCCATACGCCGCCCCTCCTCCCTCCTCCATCCACAGCCCCTCCTCCCTACTACATTTTGAATTAGTAGGGTTTAGTTGATATGTAACAATTTGTTAGTTAATAGTTTCTAGTTGATATATAACACTTATTTGGTATGGTTAACCGAAGTATTACAAAATTAGACAGAGTTAATAGTTTCTACTTGATATATAACACTTTGGTTTAGGATAGCTTCTAGGGTTTAGTTGATAGTTTCTAGTTAACTGTTTTAGTAAAAAATAGATAGAGTTAAAATTTATTATACCTTTAGTTAGGAAATGTAGTAGAAAACAAAAATTTCGCACCTACGATTACCCAAGATCAATATGAAGTTGCATTATGGGTTGGGATCACGATCGTTATCGACATCGAGTTATAGCATAAGCAGAACGTGTTGGTGTAGATCTTACTTGGAGTCCCTCGAACCGTTGATGAACGATCCCTCGTACCGCCTACAAACAGTCCCTCGAACCGAAGACCAAAAGCACAGCCTCTCTACTTGGTTGCAAGCGTGCAACCTCCATGATTTGGCAGCGCTTCGCCGTCTAGAGCTAATCATCCTCGGAGAATTAGAGGGGGAGATATTAGAACCACACTGGGCTTCTAATTGTGTGACCAAGAGGATTAGGCATGCTCTAATTAGTCAATGAGGATCAACTAAAACATGAACTAGAAAAACTAGAGGAGGCTCCAAAACTATGTATGCAATAGAGCAAAAAAACCTAATATATAGGTTGGAGGAGGAGGAGAGGGCAGCCACCAAGGGGGCGTCCCCTTTGGGGCGCCGGCCATGGGGAGGGAGGGACACCCTCCCCTTGTCCAATCCCCCCCCCCCTCCACCCACCCACACACACAAGGAAAGGGGGCGCCTTCCCTACTTGGGCCCTTGTGGCCCAAGTTGCCTTACACCTCTTGGCCTTTTAAGGCCCATTGATATATAAATTGAATTTAAATGTTCTAAATGCCTCTAGATCATTTTCTATATATTTTAACATCCCCGGAAACATTTTCCACCTATATCATGAGAATATATATATATATATATATATCGGTAATACCCGATATTCACCGGAACTCTTCCGGTGACCGTGAAACGCTTCCGGATCCTCTCAGAACTATTCTGAATATTCATGAAACAAATCCACAAATATATTCTCATGACTCCCGTCCCACTAACACTCAGCAGATCGTGATTGTCTTAAGCTTGTGACCCCGTTGGTTCGGTAACTCATAGAGATGAACGGAAACCGTTCATTCAACGACCGACAATGAGACTGTGGACTTCCGTATCGGACCCTATGAGAACATGAATGATATTCGAGTGAACCTTTGGTTATCATGTGGTGTTCACTTTGCTTCACGATACTAAACCCGGGATGCATCGGTATCCTCCTGAGTCATCACCATGCTCACTATACCGAAATCCTCATTACTGGTTTTGTTCTTTTTTCTCGTTATTGTGTCCCGGCATCCCCGTGACGAAGTCACCTATGTCTGGCCAGATGATGATTGACGCCGTTACACCAAGAGGGCCCTAAGAATATCTCTCCATTGTCGGAGGAGAAAATCCCTCTCTTGAGCTATCCGGCCACTTGTCAAACTTTCAGATGAACTTGTGAGTTGTCATTATGATCACTGTATTACAGGTGATGTTTGAGCAACCCCAAAGCCCATCGTATGGTAAGAAGTGACCACGATAATCTCATTAATGAAACATTTTCCAATAATATTTAGCAAGATAACCTCATGATAGATTTCTAATGTTATGATATTGTGGTTCTAATATATTTACTTGAAAAGTTTATTTGCACTGAATTTTAAATTTATTTGTCAAAGAAAGGAAGGTTAGTCACTCCATTGCTAACAATTGGCCCTTAAGATATTCTTCCATTAAACTAATAATCCCTCTGTCTAGACGCCACAAACTTAAGTGTACCGCTAGAATCAAGTTTAGTCTGTATATTTATTTGAAGATAAATTAAAATCTTGTTTGAGAGGTCTGAAGTGCAACACAACAACCATCTACATAAATATTTCTTGTTCATGGTTGCCCATCACAAAGTGTGAGCAAATCAAACAATCTAGAATCTGTATGTTTCCTATGAAATGTATGACATGTTTTTTTTCTAAATCCTTAACATATAATAACTAAGAAAATTACATAGTACCGTTCATTACAAACTTGTCACACAGGATGGAATACCCCCAACTAACAAGCCTTCCCTCTAGAATGTAAGACAACTTGTTGTTGGGCTGCATATCAGTTTTCCAGGAACTTGTCGTTGGGACTCATAACATAGATAGTATAGATAAATATGAAAAGATATGAGCTGGAGCTAAATTTGCCTTTTATTTTCAATGAGTACAATTCGGACGTTATGCCGATGTGTGTGCCCAGATGTGCACTTAGTATACTGGATCGATGGATATTTGGTCTCAGGTTCTTCAGATCGATTTAAGGATCCAACTGCGACGACTGCGGCTTTGAGGCGGTAGTCCTTAGGGGTACGTGCACGAAGACTTGCCGGGTTTCAGTGGCGCATCGGCGGCTCGTTTTGGCCATAGCAATGGTCGTTCGGTGGTCTATGGACCTCGATGTATTTTTTATTATGTTTGAGATGCTTTGTACTTCTGATGAATCTTTATAATAGACTACTAGAACGCCCGTGCGTTGCCACGGGCTTTAAAATATTATGATGCTATTTATGGAGCTAAAATAACCGAGAACAATGCCGCCTCAGCCAAGGGCGGAGCTATATGGTGGATAGGATTGGTCACAGCCGACCTTGGGAGGTCTTGTTTGGCAGGGCATGCCTTGCCTCAAGGTGGCCAGGTTATCGGGACTACTCGGTTTGACATGGGTGAGAGGAGCCGGGCGAAAGCCTTGTGCTCCGGCACCAGCGACGATGGTGCATGTGGGTGTCGCATTCCTCCTGGGGCGTCGTTGTGGCCCTCTTACCGAGCCAGGGCTCCGGGTGAAAACCCTTGACCGTCTCCTCGGTCTCGGCAATGCTGACGCATTGCGCAGCTACCCTCCTGAGGGCATCATCGTGGAGCCTAGGTTTCTCTGGCGCGTCGTGTCATCATCGACGGACGTTTTCAGATCTTTTCTGGAAGCTCCCTCAGTTTTGGCATGGGTGGATTCACTTGCCCCCTATTCTATTAAACGGGTTTACTTGACTCTTATTCTTTTACACAAGACCTCGTTGGTTTTGCTCACGACCCTCGTTTTCTGCAGGCAGGCTCGGTTCCATGACCCAAAGCGGGAGGGCAGGGGGCCTCTTCAATGGTAACTTGGTGTGAGCGGCTGTCGGTGTCGAAACCGGCGGATCTCGGGTAGGGGGTCCCGAACTGTGCGTCTAGGCGGATGGTAACAGGAGACAAGGGACACGATGTTTTTACCCAGGTTCGGGCCCTCTCGATGGAGGTAAAACCCTACTCCTGCTTGATTAATATTTATGATATGGGTAGTATAAGAGTAGATCTACCACGAGATCAGAGAGGCTAAACCCTAGAAGCTAGCCTATGGTATGATTGTTGTTCGTCCTATGGACTAAAACCCTCCGGTTTATATAGACACCGGAGAGGGCTAGGGTTACACAGAGTCGGTTACAATGGGAGAAGATCTACATATCCATATTTCCAAGCTTGCCTTCCACGCCAAGGAAAGTCCCATCCGGACATGGGACGAAGTCTTCCATCTTGTATCTTCATAGTCCAAGAGTCAGGCCACAGGTTATAGTCCAGCTATCCGGACACCCCCTAATCCAAGACTCCCTCAGCGGCGAAACAAGGTCTGGCGATTTCCATTGGCGGCGAGTCTCCTTCCTTGTCGGTAGTCTAGGTTGCTTTGTGCTAAGGTGTGGTCTATCATGTATTCATGTATTTTTCTTTGGTCTGCTTTGTAAAAGGATCTCCTCATCACCATGTATCAGTTTGTTACTCCTTATTTTCGATCTCAATCGAATCCGCCTCTCGCCTCGAGTTCCAACACCCAGGGCTCCAGATTTAGGCGCTTCGGACTTTTGATGATGTCCGGCTCTGACCTTCAAGGCCGATGGATGCCTTCCTCCGTTACGGAGGAGGACGTGCTAAAGCTGAGAGAAGCCAGGTTCTTGACCGGCGAAATCTCGCATAGGCTGCCTGCTCAAGGGCAGGTCATTCCCACTCCCAAGCCTGGTGAGAGCGTGGTGTTCGTGTCTCACTTCCTTCGAGGGCTAGGCTTCCCGACGGATCCCTTCGTGAGGGGGCTCATGTTTTATTATGGGCTGGAATTTCACGACTTAGCTCCGGAGTCCATCCTCCACATCTCATCGTTCATTGTCGTGTGCGAAGCCTTCCTCCGTATTACTCCTCACTTCGGACTGTGGCTTAAGACCTTTAAAATAGAGCCGAAGATGATCGATGGACAACATGCGGAGTGCGGAGGCATTGTTATAAGCAAGAATGCTGATGCTCCATGGCCCGAGGGCTCTTTTCAAGAGGATTTCAGCTTATGGCAACAAGAGTGGTTTTATATCACGGCTCCCAGGGGCACCAAATGGGTGGCGCCACCTGCTTTCTGCTCGGGTCCCCCACCACGACTAGCGTCATGGGTCAATAAGGGGCTGGACTGGGGGCCGGCAAAAGACGTGCCCCTGTTGCAAGGCCGCATCCGAGATCTCCTAGAAAGGGACATCAGTCTGGTCGTGGTGACACAGGTTATGCTAATTCGCCGAGTTCTGCCCTGCAAACGTCGCCCCCTCCGCCTGTGGGAGTTCAACCCGGAGGGACCGCGAGCTCTCCAACATTTTCTTGGCATGACGCCCGTGGAGATGTACAAGTTGTTCTTCGGACCACAAGTAGTGTGTCCAGATTCTACGGAGGACGCAGGTCTAAGCTGCAGTCGTCCGGATACTCAAGTAAGTAGCCCTGTGCCCGGACACACCATCCGTTCCTTTATCACAACATCACCCTTAAAAGAGTTGTCCTTGAAACAGGAGTGGGTAGCGAAGGCGAAGTTAATCAGGTGTCCGTCCCCCCTTCCTGAGACCTCGCCGGATCCCGTGTTAACCAGGATGCTGGAGATCGTGCCTTTGGAAGAAAACGAAGGGGGGGACAAGGAAGCTACCGCCTCCCCAAAGGAGGCTGTCAGGGAAGGAGGAATCGAAAATTCCTCTACCCAGGGGAAGAAGAGGACCGCCTCTAAAGACCCGGAGACCATGGTCTCAAAGCGGGGGAAGAAATCTTCGCCAGAGGGTCCTGTGCCGGGGGATACCTCGGCCGTACTGTGCCCCCAAGGGAATCAGCCCTCCACCGAGCCGTAAGTAGAGGGGGGGTTTAAAATGAGAGAAATCCCTGTTTTATTTCTGAGGAAAATAACCGAAATTTTACCTTGTAGTTCGGATCTCAGCCCTTCTCAGCAGAGCTCATCTTCGAGGGATCTTCCTCCGGAGATGATGGAGAGCCGAACGCCTTCCCCTGCCGTACCGCCTTACGAGGCGGGCGACCCTGAGGTATCGTCGCGGAGGGTTTCTCCGAGTCCGGCAGGGCCGGAAGGCAGTCATATGGCCCCCCAAAGCCCTTCGCGTCCGGCCTTTGCAAAAGGCCATCGGACGAGTCCGGCACCGCCAGGTGCACGGTCGGAGGAACTGAAGGATCTGCTAGGGCGAGCGTCTATCTCAGAGGAGCATCGTACGTTGATGGGTACGGTAATTGAAAGGATTTCATCCGCGGAGAGCGGGTTGCACGAGGCCGTCAGGAGTTTACTGACAGGTTTTGAGGTACGCGAAGTGATGTACCTTTTGACAGTTCCGCATATATAAGATGCGCCCTGTGTAGATAGTAGCCCCTGAGACTCTGTGTGTTGTCGAAGACGGCAGCACGCAGAGGATCATAGTCCCAGGTATAATTTTGCCGCCTTCCTATGCAGGTGGCGAAGTGTCCGGTGGCCAGCCGGACTGATGAATTTGCCGAGCTAACGCGGCAACTTGACGTGGCAGATGCCGACATCGCGCTTGTCAACAAGCGGCTTGACGAGGCACAAGGTATGTAATTTCTCCGGAGACACCTGGTAAGAGGAGCTTGATGCCAGTATCTTACAATGTGTGCACTTAATGCAGATGGGGCTGCCGCTGTGGAGGACCTTCGGGCAGAGCTTGCCCGAGCCAAGGAGCAAGCCAGAAAAAGTGATGCGGCTGCCGTAAAGGCAATTGAAGAGCTGAAAGCCGAACAAGCTGCTCACTGCCGAAGCAAGAAGGAAATGACTGAGATGGCTGTGAAGTTGAAGAGCGCTGCTGACCGTTGCAAGCTTCTTGAAAAGGAAGATCGGGAGGAACAGACGGACCTAGAGAAGGCCACTACAGCGGCCAAGGATGCTCGCTCTGCGATGAGAGCTATGAAGGAGGAGCTACGTCAGGCCGGAGATATCGCGGCTGCAAAGCCCTTTATGCTGCGGATGAAGTTCGGGGATCCTAAATATGCTCCGTTGGACCGGATGTGGAGTACGGCGGACACTTATCTGGATTTGGCGGCGAATGCCGCGGACGTGGCCGAACACTTCCGAGATCAAGAGGATCGCGAAGTGGAAAAGCTCTTCTGGTCGCAGTTCCACAATCCAGAGCGTCCACTTCCATTAACCGATCGTTTGGCCGAATGGGCCGAGCTGAATAGGTTATCCGGACTCGCCATGAAGTATGTCGTGAGTCATCTGTGGCCGGAAAGGTCATAGCCGAAAAGTTATTTTAGCTTGGTGCAGCAGTTCCTTGGTGCGGTGCCGCATATCAATGCAATGAAGAGGTCAGCATGCATAGAGGGTGCGTGGACGGCTCTTGCCCGTGTCAAGACATACTGGGCGGAGATGGAGTCCATCGTTGTTGCATCCAAAGACTTGGACGGAAGCCGAGTACCTGCCGAACACTATTTTCAGGAAGTTCTGCAAGGCGCTCGTTTAATAGAGACGCAGTGCTCGAAGGATATTATGTTCAAATAACATATATTATTGTAAAACAATATTTTGATAAATTGTAGAAGCTTTTTATACTTATGTCTGCAAGTATTTGAAGGAAATATGCCCTAGAGGCAATAATAAAGTTATTATTTATTTTCTTATATCATGATAAATGTTTATTATTCATGCTAGAATTGTATTAACCGGAAACATAATACATGTGTGAATACATAGACAAACAGAGTGTCACTAGTATGCCTCTACTTGACTAGCTCGTTAATCAAAGATGGTTATGTTTCCTAACCATGGACAAAGAGTTGTTATTTGATTAACGGGATCACATCATTAGTTGAATGATCTGATTGACATGACCCATTCCATTAGCTTAGCACCCGATCGTTTAGTATGTTGCTATTGCTTTCTTCATGACTTATACATGTTCCTATGACTATGAGATTATGCAACTCCCGTTTGCCGGAGGAACACTTTGGGTGCTACCAAACGTCACAACGTAACCTGGGTGATTATAAAGGAGCATTACAGGTGTCTCCAAAGGTAGATGTTGGGTTGGCGTATTTCGAGATTAGGATTTGTCACTCCGATTGTCGGAGAGGTATCTCTGGCCCTCTCGGTAATGCACATCACATAAGCCTTGCAAGCATTACAACTAATATGTTAGTTGTGAGATGATGTATTACGGAACGAGTAAAGAGACTTGCCGGTAACGAGATTGAACTAGGTATTGGATACCGACGATCGAATCTCAGGCAAGTAACATACCGATGACAAAGGGAACAACGTATGTTGTTATGCGGTCTGACCGATAAAGATCTTCGTAGAATATGTAGGAGCCAATATGGGCATCCAGGTCCCGCTATTGGTTATTGACCGGAGACGTGTCTCGGTCATGTCTACATTGTTCTCGAACCCATAGGGTCCGCACGCTTAAGGTTTCGATGACAGTTATATTATGAGTTTATGAGTTTTGATGTACCGAAGGAGTTCGGAGTCCCGGATGAGATCGGGGACATGACGAGGAGTCTCGAAATGGTCGAGACGTAATGATCGATATATTGGACAACTATATTCGGACATCGGAAAGGTTCCGAGTGATTCGGGTATTTTTCGGAGTACCGGGTAGTTACGGGAGAAGTAATGGGCCTTGATGGGCTTTAGTCCGGCCACCTTTCCTACTCCTCCACTTCCTTCTCCCTTCCTCCCCTCTTGATGGACTCCTACTAGGACTTGGAGTCCTAGTAGGACTCCCATCCTGGCCGCACCAATGGCCTTGGCCGGCCTCCTCCTCCTCCATCCTTTATATACAGGGGCAGGGGGCACCCCATAGACACACAAGTTGATCCACGTGATCTATTCCTTAGCCGTGTGCGGTGCCCCCTGCCACCATATTCCTCGATAATACTGTAGCGGAGTTTAGGCGAAGCCCTGCTGCTGTAGTACATCAAGATCGTCACCACGCCGCCGTGCTGACGGAACTCTTCCCCGACACTTTGCTGGATCGGAGTCCGGGGATCGTCATCGAGCTGAACGTGTGCTCGAACTCGGAGGTGCCGTAGTTTCGGTGCTTGATCGGTTGGATCGTGAAGACGTACGACTACTTCCTCTACGTCGTGTCATCGCTTCCGTAGTCGGTCTGCGTTGGGTACGTAGACAACACTCTCCCCCTCGTTGCTATGCATCACATGATCTTGCGTGTGCGTAGGAAATTTTTTGAAATTACTACGAAACCCAACAGTGGCATCCGAGCCTAGGTTATTTATGTTGATGTTATATGCACGAGTAGAACACAAGTGAGTTGTGGACGATACAAGTCATACTGCCTACCAGCATGTCATACTTTGATTCGGCGGTATTGTTGGACGAGACGACCCGGACCAACCTTACGCGTACGCTTACGCGAGACCGGTTCCCTCGACGTGCTTTGCACATAGATGGCTTGCGGGCGACTGTCTCTCCAACTTTAGTTGAACCGAGTGTGACTACGCCCGGTCCTTGCGAAGGTTAAAACGGAGTCTATTTGACAAACTATCGTTGTGGTTTTGATGCGTAGGTGAGATTGGTTCTTGCTTAAGCCCGTAGCAGCCACGTAAAACTTGCAACAACAAAGTAGAGGACGTCTAACTTGTTTTTGCAGGGCATGTTGTGATGTGATATGGTCAAGACGTGATGAGATATAAGTTGTTGTATGAGATGATCATGTTTTGTGGAAGTTATCGGCAACTGGCAAACGCCTTATGGTCGTCTCTCTATTGCATGAGATGCAAGCGTCCAATAATTGCTTTACTTTATCGCTATGCGATAGCAATAGTTGCAAGAGCAATTGTTGGCAAGACGACCACGTGATGACACATTGATATAGATCAAGATGATGGAGATCATGGTGTCATGCCGGTGACGATATAGATCATGACAGTACTTTGGAGATGGAGATCAAAGAAGCAAGATGATGATGGCCATATCATGTCACATATTTTGATTGCATATGATGTTTATCTTTTATACATCTTATTTTGCTTAGTTTGACGGTAGCATTTTAAGATGATCTCTCACTAATTATCAAGAAGTGTTCTCCCTGAGTATGCACCGTTGCGAAAGTTCTTCGTGCTGAGACACCACGTGATGATCGGGTGTGATAGGCTCTACGTTAAAATACAACGGGTGCAAAACAGTTGCACACGCGGAATACTCAGGTTATACTTGACGAGCCAAGCATATACAGATATGGCCTCGGAACACGGAGACCGAAAGGTCGAGCGTGAATCATATAGTAGATATGATCAACATAGTGATGTTCACCAATGAAACTACTCCATCTCACGTGATGATCGGACATGGTTTAGTTGATTTGGATCACGTGATCACTTAGAGGATTAGAGGGATGTCTATCTAAGTGGGAGTTCTTAAGTAATATGATTAAATTGAACTTAAATTTATCATGAACTTAGTCCTGGTAGTATTTTGCAAATTATGTTGTAGATCAATAGCTCGCGTTGTTGCTTCCCTGTGTTTATTTTGATATGTTCCTAGAGAAAATTGTGTTGAAAGATGTTAGTAGCAATGATGCGGATTGGATCCGTGATCTGAGGTTTATCCTCATTGCTGCACAGAAAAATTATGTCCTTGATGCACCGCTAGGTGACAGACCTATTGCAGGAGCAGATGCAGACGTTACAAACGTTTGGCTAGCTCAATATGATGACTACTTGATAGTTTAGTGCACCATGCTTAATGGCTTAGAATCGGGACTTCAAAGACGCTTTGAACGTCATGGACCATATGAGATGTTCCAGGAGTTGAAGTTAATATTTCAAGCAAATACCCGAGTTGAGATATATGAAGTCTCCAACAAGTTCTATAGCTAAAAGATGGAGGAGAATCGCTCAACTAGTGAGCATGTGCTCAGATTGTCTGGATACTACAATCGCTTGAATCAAGTGGGAGTTAATCTTCCAGATAAGATAGTGATTGACAGAATTCTCTAGTCACCATCACCAAGTTAGTAGAACTTCGTGATGAACTATAATATGCAAGGGATAACGGAAACAACTCCCAAGCTCTTCGTGATGCTGAAATCAACGAAGGTAGAAATCAAGAAAAACATCAAGTGTTGATGGTTGACAAGATCACTAGTTTCAAGAAAAGGGCAGAGGGAAGAAGGGGAACTTCAAGAAGAACAGCAAGCAAGTTGCTGCTCAAGTGAAGAAGCCCAAGTCTGGTCCTAAGCCTGAGACAAAGTGCTTCTATTGCAAAGGGACTGGTCACTGGAAGCGGAATTACCTCAAGTGATTGGCGGATAAGAAGGATGGCAAAGTGAACATAAGTATATTTGATATACATGTTATTGATGTGTACTTTACTAGTGTTTATAGCAAACCCTCAGTATTTGATACTAGTTCAGTTGCTAAGATTAGTAACTCGAAACGGGAGTTGCAGAATAAACAGAGACTAGTTAAGGGTGAAGTGACGATGTGTGTTGGAAGTGGTTCCAAGATTGATATGATCATCATCGCACACTCCCTATAATTTCGGGATTAGTGTTGAACCTAAATAAGTGTTATTTGGTGTTTGCGCTGAGCATGAATATGATTTGATCATGTTTATTGTAATACGGTTATTCATTTAAGTAAGAGAATAAATTGTTGTTCTGTTTACATGAATAAAACCTTATATGGTTACACACCCAATGAAAATAGTTCGTTGGATCTCGATCGTAGTGATACACATAATCATAATATTGAAACCAAAAGATGCAAAGTTAATAATGATAGTGCAACTTATTTGTAGCACTGCCGTTTAGGTCATATTGGTGTAAAGCGCATGAAGAAACTCCATGCTGATGGGCTTTTGGAATCACTTGATTATGAATCAGTTGATGCTTGCGAACCATGCCTCATGGGCAAAATGACTAAGACTCTGTTCTTCGGAACAATGGAGCGAGCAATAGATTTGTTGGAAATCATACATACTGATGTATGTGGTCCGGTGAATATTGAGGCTCGCGACAGGTATCATTATTTTCTGATCTTCATAGATGATTTGAGCAGATATGAGTATATCTACTTGATGAAACACAAGTCTGAAACATTTGAAAAGTTCAAAGAATTTCAGAGTGAAGTGGAGAATCATCGTAACAAGAAAATAAAAGTTTCTACGATATGATCGCAGAGGTAAAATATTTGAGTTACGAGTTTGGCCTTCAGTTAAAAACAATGTGAAATAGTTTCACTACTCACGCCACCTGGAACACCACAGTGTAATGGTGTGTCCGAATGTCATAACCGTACTTTATTGGATATAGTGCAACCTATGATGTCTCTTGCCGATCTACCACTATCATTTTGGGGTTATGCATTAGAGACAGTTGCATTCACGTTAAATAGGGCACCATCTAATTCCGTTGAGATGACACCGTATGAACTATGGTTTGGCAAGAAACCTAAGCTGTCGTTTCTTAAAGTTTGGGATTGTGATGCTTATATGAAAAAGGTTTCATTCTGATAAGCTCAAACCCAAATCGGAGAATTATGTCTTCATAGGATATCCAAAGGAAACTATTGGATACACCTTCTATCACAGATCCGAAGGCAAGACTTTTGTTGCTAAATTCTGAAACTTTCTGGAGAAGGAGTTTCTCTCGAAAGAAGTGAGTAGGAGGAAAGTAGAAAACTTGATAAGGTAATTGTACCTTCTCCCTTATTGGAAAGTAGTTCATCACAGAAATATGTTCTTGTGACTACTACACCAATTAGTGAGGAAGCTAATGATGATGATCATGTAACTTCAGATCAAGTTACTACTGAATCTCGTAGGTAAACCAGAGTGAGATCCGCACCAGAGTGGTACGGTAATCCTGTTCTGGAAGTCATGTTACTAGACCATGACAAACTTGCGAACTATGAGGAAGCGATGATGAGCCCAGATTCCGCGAAATGGTTTGAGGCCATGAAATCTGAGATATGATCCATGTATGAGAACAAAGTATGGACTTTGATGGATTTGCCCGATCGGCAAGCCATAGAAAATAAATGGATCTTCAAGAGGAAGACGGACGCTGATAGTAGTGTTACTATCTACAAAGCTAGAATTGTCGCAAAAGGTTTTCGACAAGTTCAAGGTGTTGACTACGATGAGAGTTTCTCACTCGTATCTATGCTTAAGTCTGTCCGAATCATGTTAGCAATTGCCGCGTTTTATGAAATCTGGCAAATGGATAAACAAAACTGCATTCCTTAATGGATTTACTAAAGAAGAGTTGTATACGATGCAACTAGAAGGTTTTGTCGATCCTAAAGGTCTTAACTAAATATGCAAGCTCCAGCGATCCATCTATGGACTGGTGCAAGAATCTCGGAGTTGGAATATACGCTTTGATAAGTTGATCAAAGCATATAGTTTTATACAGACTTGCGGTGAAGCCTGTATTTACAAGAAAGTGAGTGGGAGCACTACAGCATTTCTGATAAGTATATGTGAATGACATAATGTTGATCAGAAATAATGTAGAATTATTCTGTAAAGCATAAAAGGAGTGTTTGAAAGGAGTTTTTCAAAGAAAGACTTCGGTGAAGCTGCTTACATATTGAGCTTCAAGATCTATAGAGATAGATCAAGACGCTTGATAAGTTTTTCAATGAGTACATACCTTGACAAGATTTTGAAGTAGTTCAAAATGGAACAGTCAAAGAAAGAGTTCTTGCCTGTGTTACAAGGTGTGAAGTTGAGTAAGACTCAAAGCCCGACCACAGCAAAACATGATCACACCTTAGTACTCCTTGGGTGTTAATCACATAGCGATGTGAACTAGATTACTGAATCTAGTAAACCCTTTGGGTGTTGGTCACATAGCGATGTGAACTATGGGTGTTAATCACATGATGATGTGAACTATCGATGTTAATCACATGGTGATGTGATCTAGATTATTGACTCTAGTGCAAGTGGGAGACTGAAGGAAATATGCCCTAGAGGCAATAATAAAGTTATTATTTATTTTCTTATATCATGATAAATGTTTATTATTCATGCTAGAATTGTATTAACCGGAAACATAATACATGTGTGAATACATAGACAAACAGAGTGTCACTAGTATGCCTCTACTTGACTAGCTCGTTAATCAAAGATGGTTATGTTTCCCTAACCATGGACAAAGAGTTGTTATTTGATTAACGGGATCACATCATTAGTTGAATGATCTGATTGACATGACCCATTCCATTAGCTTAGCACCGATCGTTTAGTATGTTGCTATTGCTTTCTTCATGACTTATACATGTTCCTATGACTATGAGATTATGCAACTCCCGTTTGCCGGAGGAACACTTTGGGTGCTACCAAACGTCACAACGTAACTGGGTGATTATAAAGGAGCATTACAGGTGTCTCCAAAGGTAGATGTTGGGTTGGCGTATTTCGAGATTAGGATTTGTCACTCCGATTGTCGGAGAGGTATCTCTGGGCCCTCTCGGTAATGCACATCACTTAAGCCTTGCAAGCATTGCAACTAATGAGTTAGTTGCGGGATGATGTATTACAGAACGAGTAAAGAGACTTGCCGATAACGAGATTGAACTAGGTATGGGATACCGACGATCGAATCTCGGGCAAGTAACATACCGATGACAAAGGGAACAACGTATGTTGTTATGCGGTCTGACCGATAAAGATCTTCGTAGAATATGTAGGAGCCAATATGGGCATCCAGGTCCCGCTATTGGTTATTGACCGGAGACGTGTCTCGGTCATGTCTACATTGTTCTCGAACCCGTAGGGTCCGCACGCTTAAGGTTTCGATGACAGTTATATTATGAGTTTATGAGTTTTGATGTACCGAAGGAGTTCGGAGTCCCGGATGAGATCGGGGACATGACGAGGAGTCTCGAAATGGTCGAGACGTAAAGATCGATATATTGGACGACTATATTCGGACATCGGAAAGGTTCCGAGTGATTCGGGTATTTTTCGGAGTACCGGGTAGTTACGGGAGAAGTAATGGGCCTTGATGGGCTTTAGTAGGAAGAGGAAAAAGGCTGCTGCACCCCCCCCTCCCCTCTAGTCCGAATTAGACTAGGGAAAAAGGGGGCCGGCCACCTTTCCTACTCCACTTCCTTCTCCCTTCCTCCCCTCTTGATGGACTCCTACTAGGACTTGGAGTCCTAGTAGGACTCCCATCCTGGCCACACCAATGGCCTTGGCCGGCCTCCTCCTCCTCCATCCTTTATATACAGGGGCAGGGGGCACCCCATAGACACACAAGTTGATCCACGTGATCTATTCCTTAGCCGTGTGCGGTGCCCCCTGCCACCATATTCCTCGATAATACTGTAGCGGAGTTTAGGCAAAGCCCTGCTGCTGTAGTACATCAAGATCGTCACCACGCCGCCGTGCTGACGGAACTCTTCCCCGACACTTTGCTGGATCGGAGTCCGGGGATCGTCATCGAGCTGAATGTGTGCTCGAACTCGGAGGTGCCGTAGTTTCGGTGCTTGATCGGTTGGATCGTGAAGACGTACGACTACTTCCTCTACGTCGTGTCATCGCTTCCGCAGTCGGTCTGCGTTGGGTACGTAGACAACACTCTCCCCCTCGTTGCTATGCATCACATGATCTTGCGTGTGCGTAGGAAAAATTTTGAAATTACTACGAAACCCAACAGTATTATAATGCCTCCTGTGCGGCCGTTAAGATATATGTATATATAGTCTGAAAGATGGCAGTCGTCGGCTTCAGCCCCCACGCATATAATGCGGGGGTGTTCGCAGAAGGCGCATTTTCACACTTGATCCAACGTCTTGGTCCACAAATGAGGTGATAGCGCAGCGAACTAGGCAATCAGACTATAATGCTTTATCACTTTCACTTAGCCATAGGAGTTTGACAGTGAGGCTACTATATAGCCCCTGGTGACACCGCGCTCGCCCGAACTCGGGGCGCGTTTGTGTCTGGCCGGGAAATGGCCCTTCGTTAATGCGGAGGAATCCCGAAGATTCCGATAGGTCATCGAGTGGTTGACCAGTCTCACGCTATATCATGACAGTCAGTTTTCGGCTTTCTCTACTGAGGTGCTCGCCTGACTGAACCGGGGCACAATCGCAGTAGTTCTCCTGGTGCCGCCTTAGCCGATAGAACGGAACGTAAGGCAGCAAAACACAGGAGCTGGGCAAACCCAACATTTGACCAAAGACATGATTCGGAGCTGATGCATATAAGGCCAAACTCGCGACGCCGAACACTCCCTAAGGTATTCGGTCTTTATGAAAACGGGCTGGTCAGTGCCCTTGATAATAAGCCCCTGGTGTCTAGGTACGTGCAAAATTCTGACGTGGCCACACGCCAAGACGCCAGCCTCCTCCTCGGTTATACTGAGAATCCGAGGGATGTGTATCAACAAGAGACAGTAAAAAAGGTTTACGTAGGGTCTTAATCTAAAAAGAATCCTGGAGACTGGTCCCTGCTGCACGTCTGTGCCTGTGTCTCCGTTGTGCCGTGTCCTGGACGAGCGTAGTATGGTGTTCATCTATAAAAGAGAGCAACTTAGCTGAAAAGAAAAAGAATAGTCATGCGGAATGTACGCTGTACAAAGTATAATTTAAGACAGGTAAAATTGAGCCTTATTGTCGCTTATTTTAAATACGCGGAGCCCCTTTGTAGGGGTGTACGACTACTAAACCTTTATCACTTATATGTTTGCTCCGGACTCGCCTAGCTGTGTTCGTGGTCTTAATGACCTGTTAGATGCTTTTGTTGGTGAAGCTGTTTTGATGTATGTCCGTCAAGGCAGCCGCATATTCTTCCGCGCTCGATGAACACTCGATATTTCCCTTTAGTGAGATGATGCCTCATGGACCGGGCATCTTAAGCGTAAGAGATGCATAATGCGGTATTGCGTTAAAACGGGCAAAAGCTTCGCGTCCCAGTAGTGCTTGATAGCTACTTGAAAATGGGGCGATATGGAAGGTTAGCCTTTTGCGGCGGAAGTTATCGGCGGAGCCGAACATAACTTCTAGCAGGAGAGAACCCGTACAATGGGCATCCGGGCCTGGCGTTACTCCTTGAAAGGAAGTGTTGCTATGGCGAATTTTTGTTGGGTCCATCCCCATTTTGCGGATTGTGTCCTGATATAGCAGGTTTAGACCACTGCCACCGTCCATCAGGACTTGTGTAAAGTAGAGTCCGTCAATTATTGGATCTAATACCAAGGAAGTCGAGCCTGCGTTCCGGATACTTCTAGAGTAATCCTGATGGTCGAAGGTGATCGGTTTTAACAACCAGTGGCTAGACTCCTTTGGGATAGGTCGTTTGGCGCATATCTCTATAGGCGCCACTCTGTTTTTCCCTTTTGTCACGTGAAGTAAGTTTACTGTCTTGACTTCTTGTGGGAAATTCTTTTGTTTCCCGGTGCTCTGCTTGTGGGGTTCGTCATCGTCCTCACTTGGTGTGTCGAGCCCCTTGTGTTCAGCGTTGAGTTTGCCGGATTGCTTGAAGACCCAACAATCTCTGTGGGTATGGTTTGCAGGCTTCCCGGGAGTACTGTGGATTTGACATATCTTGTCCAAGATTTTGTTTAGGTTAGATAGCTCGTCCCTGTTATCCTTGAGGGGCAGCTTTTTCTAATTCTGCTGAGAGCTTTTGAATCCGGCGTTGACTGTCGTGCTCTTCGGGTTGTTTCCCTTATTTCGGTGCTGGTCCTTGCTGCGTCGTGGTTTCCCGTTTCCATCCCTAACTTCGGATGTAGTTGGGTCGCTGGTGATGCATCTTGCCAACCAGTTGTCCTCTCCCGCACAAAAGCAGGTCATGAGGCTTGTTAACGCGGCCATTGTTCTTGGCTTTTCTTGGCCGAGGTGTCTGGCGAGCCATTCGTCTCGAACGCTGTGTTTGAAAGCTGCTAAGGCTTCGGCGTCCGGACAGTCGACTATATGGTTCTTTTTAGTAAGAAATATGTTCCAAAGTTTCCGGGCTGACTCTCCGGGCTGTTGAGTTATATGGCTTAAATCGTCTCCATCTGGAGGTCGGACATAGGTCCCTTGAAAATTTGCCCGAAAAGTATCCTCGAGCTCTTCCCAACTTCCAATGGTGTTTTCGGGAATGCTTTTAAGCCAATGCCGGGCTGGCCCTTTGAGCTTGAGGGGTAAGTATTTTATGGCGTGGAGGTCATCTCCTCTGGCCATGTGTATGTGGAGGATATAATCCTCAATCCAGACTCCAGGGTCTGTTGTTCCGTCGTACGCCTCTATATTTACGGGCTTGAATCCCGCTGGGAATTCATGGTCCAGCACCTCATCGGTGAAACAGAGGGGGTGTGCGGCACCCCTGTACTTGGGTGTGCCGCGTTGTTCAGATATTTGTTGCGTTACATTGCTTACTAGAGCTTGCTTTCTTGGCCCGTAAATAGACCTGGCTGGGCCATCCTTTTGATGCGAATCCTTGGGTGGATCGCGTGTTGGTTTGTGTGCGGCGCCATTTGCCGCTTTATGTTGGCCATGGGGTCGTCTATCCGATCGGGTGGCTTCCTTGTGTTTTGACTTTGGGGGCTCTAGGGCCTCCTCATCAAATTCGGGCAGTAGCTTTCGCTTCGGGTAGCTCTTTGTGTGGCGACTATCGCCGTATTTGTCTGTGGTGTTGAGTACTTTGCTCCATCTGATTCGGAGTGCGTCTTCCGCAGTTTTGAGCTTCCGCTTCTGCTTTTTCAGGCTACGCGTCGTGGCGACGAGCCTTTTGTGGAGGTTTTCCTGTTCCAGGGACTTGTCCGGCGTGAGGTCGTCCGGACTGTTATCTTCGCCGGGGACGGGCTGTGCGGTTTGTTCATCCAAGTTGTCTTGTTCGGACGGTTGCTTGATGCCATGTTCATCATTCGCCGGATCGCCCTGCTCTGTGGCTGGGTCTGTGTGACCGCTGTCTCTATCGGGGCGGGGCTTGGAGCGGCGCTTACGTCGCCGCTTTGGTTGCTTTTCGGAGGAACGACCCTTCGTTGCGTCATCCCGTTCTTCCTCATCGTTTCCTCTAGGTGTGTCCACCATGTATACATCGTAGGATGGGGTGGCTGTCCAGTGCCCTATAGGCGCTGGTTCCTGTTCGTCTCCTGCATCGTTGTCCATACCGTCGATGTCTTCGGAGTCGAAGTCGAGCATGTCGGTTAAATCATCGATAGTGGCTACGAAGTGGGTGGTGGGTGGGCATCGAATTTCTTCGTCGTCCGCATCCCAATCCTGTTGGCCATAGTCCGGTCGGGGCTCTCCTGACAAAAAGAGAGACTTTAGTGAATTCAGGATGTCGCCGAAGGGCGAGTGCTGAAAAATATCCGCGGCGGTGAATTCCATGATCGGCGCCCAATCGGATTTGATCGGCAGGGGCGCGGAGGGTTCGAAGTCCGGAAAAGAGTTCGGCACCCTGGAGTCACGGGCTTCGTGGAGGATAAGGCTGGTGTTCTGCTCGATCGACGTAGAGGCTGCAGCCCCTGAGGCGGTGTCTAGCCACCCGTCCTCGATCGGCGCAGTTGGCTCCGAGCTAAGGGTCGGAGCTGATGCGGGCGCGGCCTCCAGGGCACTGTCCGGCAGCAGAGCTAGGTCATACCCATCGTGACAGTGTGGCGTGCTTGGCTGTGGCTCGAATTCGTCGAAGATCAAGTCTTCGCGGATGTCGGCCGTGTAGTTCAAACTTCCAAATCTGACCTGACGGCCAGGGGCGTAGCTTTCAGTCTGCTCCAGATGGCCAAACGAATTGGCCCGCAGTGCAAAGCCGCCGAATACGAAGATTTGTCCGGGGAGAAAGGTCTCACCCTGGACTGCATCATTGTAGATGATCGGAGGGGCCATCGGGCCTAAAGGTGACGACACAGAGGAACTCTCAATGAAAGCACCAATGTCGGTGTCAAAACCGGCGGATCTCGGGTAGGCGGTCCCGAACTGTGCGTCTAGGCGGATGGTAACAGGAGACAAGGGACACGATGTTTTACCCAGGTTCGGGCCCTCTCGATGGAGGTAAAACCCTACTCCTGCTTGATTAATATTGATGATATGGGTAGTACAAGAGTATATCTACCACGAGATCAGAGAGGCTAAACCCTAGAAGCTAGCCTATGGTATGATTGTTGTTCGTCCTATGGACTAAAACCCTCCGGTTTATATAGACACCGGAGAGGGCTAGGGTTACACAGAGTCGGTTACAATGGGAGAAGATCTACATATCCGTATTTTCAAGCTTGCCTTCCACGCCAAGGAAAGTCCCATCCGGACATGGGACGAAGTCTTCAATCTTGTATCTTCATAGTCCAAGAGTCAGGCCACAGGTTATAGTCCGGCTATCCGGACACCCCCTAATCCAGGACTCCCTCAGCGGCGAAACAAGGTCTGGCGATTTCCATTGGCGGCGAGTCTCCTTCCTTGTCGGTAGTCTAGGTTGCTTTGTGCTAAGGTGTGGTCTATCATGTATTCATGTATTTTTCTTTGGTCTGCTTTGTAAAAGGATCTCCTCATCACCATGTATCAGTTTGGTTGTGGTGCTTTATATATAAAGCGGGGCGAAAGCCTTTTTCGGCATTCACTGTTGGATTGGTAACCTTAATTTTCCTTGTTTGCTCGCCAACCTCTAGCCATGGGAACAATCTTGAATGAATGACTACAACCGTGCGCAATAAGCTAAACATCAAACTGCATGTCCCACCATCTCCCATTCCCTATCTTTCTTTGATTGGATGGAGAGGAAGTGGCGGAGGCGCCGTCATCGGTCCAGGGTGGTTTTTGAAATTCAGACACAGGTTATTGTAGCTGATATCTAGAATGGTTGGATTAGAATTATCGATGATAAAGATGATATGTTTTGTATTTATAGTATCTCAATTGAGTGAATGGAACTTTTTATATTGGTAGGTACAAGAACTATTGCTCCTCCCATCAAAATTGTATCTTTCAGTCCAGAACTTCAATTGATCAAGTACCTAGTATCTCCCTTTGTACACACCAAGCTTCTCCCGCATATATGTGTTCCTAATATATGCACCTTCAACACGTATAGTCCAAATTAAATGCATATTAAATTGAAGTAAATCTCTATATCATTTAAAATTTCTTACAAAATGCGTATACATATTCGGTGACAAGTATCCAAGTAAATTTTCAGTCAGCAAATTGATCAAGTTGCTAGTAAAAGGATAATTTACTTCGGATGGGTGGAGGGGGTGCACGTCAATACAAGGGGTCGGATGAGCAGTGGGCCAAGCTCAGGGAAAGATTGCATGATTGAGAAGAGACCACTCCGCAAAATTCTCATTGCTTCACGCCTTCCTTTTGCACAATTGTCTATGTAAGAAAAAACCTCCCCCTTCACATTCCATGATAAAAGCTTTCATCTCAGCATCAGCAACATATATCCACGCTTCACATTCTCCACCCAAGAATACATTTACCTAATAATACTCATGCACATTAAATAATTAAATCACATGTGGAGCGTGTATATATGCATATGGACGAACATAATGCTCATTTATTTCCCTAGATGGATTATTTATTAAACCTCGGGTGTGTACATACATCAAATGTCACTATCAAGTTGGATGGTCACATGGCCATAACATCTCTTGCAAGGTATTCACGACCCAATCACGTTTTTGTACAACAAATATCACTATCATTTGGGGTCTTGTTTTCAAAACTTGAGCACCTGGTTGTGATTTTTGTTTAGTTAGGGGTCCATTGTGCAATGTTATATTACTTTAGGTAGTATAAAGTTACAAAGCCATTTTTATTGAGCATCGCTCCCCCTCCCCTACATCCGCGTTCAAAAAAGGTCGCATGCTCCAAGAAGGGTGTTGTTGACAGAGGTGTGCCTCATGATGAGCATCTTGTTCTAGAATGTGACACGTAGGTGAAATCCTAAGTATGCGTGCCACTATAGGTTACCGCCATTAATGGCAGTATTTGAGGGTTGTTTGGTTCAAAGCATTCCACACCTCGAGTTAGACAAGTTTGAGCAACTTAGGTAGGTGTTTGGTACTAGCCACACCGAAGGCATTTTCTAATGAGAAATAAAGCTCACACGCCAACATGTAAAAGTGTGGCAAGATTCCATAAAGTAAGCCAAAGTATGGCTAAGAATTTGAGCACCAAAGATTGGGAAAGTTGGGAAAATTACTGAACCAAACTACACAAAGTTAGCCACCAACCAAATAAGTCATTATGCACCTTATTGTGGTTAGGCCATAGGACACTAGGTTGTGCAGACAACTAAGGGCAAAACCAAAGCATTGTGACCGGGTTCACTTGATGCCAACGATTTTCTCCAGTCACGCATGTGTATGTTTTAAAAATCACTAGTTCAGAGGTACCCCTTAACAAGGTTACTCCCAACCTCCGTGTGTTACTTGTCGCCTTTGATGGGTTTATACCCATGCACATGAGGGGTGGAAGGGTTGCTATTTGCCCTTTTTTCTATAATTTTTTTATTTTAAATATCTCTCTTCAATGGAGAACCAAATTACAAACCACCAGATAATACCCCACATGTTGTTGAGAAAATATTTTACAATTTCAAGGAAATTAATTTTTGAGAAATAATATTAGAACTAAAATTTAAATACATATGATTTATTGTGTTTATTTGTATAGTTGTAAGGTATTTATAATAAAGAGCTTAATATAATAAAAATTATTATGCATGTTTGCATGTTGAGGTGGGATTTTGCAATGTATGTTGCATGTTGAGGAGGCAGGCGCTGCTATTGGTCACTCGAAGCGAGCAATCCGGCGAATGGGCCAGGCCCAGCACGCGGGAACGAGATCGCTAGCTCATGTTGCCAGCGGCAGCAGGCTCGGGACCAGCGAGCAAAAAATGTTTTAATTTCCCTGGAAAATAAATTGTTTATTTTTGCTTTTTTAACTGTTTTATTATTTCCCCCATATTTATTTTATTAAATAAATTATTAAAGTGAAAAAATACGTAAATTAGAAAATGTCCGCGAATTTGAAAACATGACCACAAATTTGAAACCAAATTCATGAATATGAAAAAAAATCTTTGCATACTTATTAAATGTTCATGAATTCGAAAAACTTCACTAATTTAAACAAATACACTAATTTTCAAAAATGTTCGTGAACATAAAAAACATTCACGTATTTAAAAAATGCTAATAAATAGAAAAAGATCAATCACGATACTGGACGTGCAGATGATTAGTGGACGGATTTATTATAAACTTAGCGAGCAATCTGCGATGCAACACTTACTGTGATCCAGTGAATGGGCCCAGTATGCAGGAAGGAGATCGCTAGCTAATGTCGCCACCTACTGGAGCGAGTGTCAAAAAAAACTATTGGAGCGCGATAGCAGACTCGGGACCAGCGAGCAACACATGTTTTAGTTTTCAATTTTCTTAATTTTTCCCGAGTTTATTTATTAAAAACTTTTGGATGTGAATTTTTTTCACGAATTAAAAAAATATGAATGTGAAACAATTAAAAAAAGTGCTTTGTATATTCAAAACTGTTCCTGATTTTGAAATTTTTCACTAATTTAAACAAGTAGACAAATTTTAAAAATGTTCATGAATGTGAAGAATGTTCATGGAGAGATAAAAATGTTCATTAGTTCCAAAAAGACTGTTCACAAAACAAGACACATTAGTTGACAATTTATTACAAACTTATAGCAACAATAATGACTACTATAAAAAAGGAGTTGGCACGATTTAATTAGTGGACGAACCCATGCTCCACACTCTAGTGAGTGAGGAAACCGGCAAGCTTATTAAATACGGATGAGGAAGGGCTTTCGGCCGACCCCTCAACTGTACACCTGCACTCTGACATGGGCTGCGAGCCCACCAACCAAACCGCACCAACCCGGCCCTCCTTGGACTGGAGTCACAAGCGCGCACCACTGCGCCCGGCCGATACGGTGGCTACGACGTGCGTATTTCTGCCGGTCATTGCGTTGTACGGTTGGCGGTGTGGGACTAATCATCGGCAGCACGTATTTTTGTGCTTAGCTTTAGCTAACTCCATGAGCAAGTCCTTGCAGTCAAATGAAAAAAAAAATCTCTATGGGCAACTCCTGCCACGACTCCCTCCACAGTCTCATCTTAATTCATCGAGTAAATTGCAAACACACACACACGCCCACACACACACACACATTTGCCGCTTTGTTCCCTTTTTGTCACTATTGTTTGTTTCGGCAATGAAAATCTATCTTACTAGAGGTGATTTTTTCAATAAACACTGGTGTGGCCGGTTTGGAACAAATTAATCCGATTTCTAACATGTCGGGCCCGCTGGTCAAGTCCACATGGCATTAAGAGTGAACAACGTTTGCAAGGACCATTATTTCCGATGTGTGACCCACCCGTCAGAGTTAATACTCCCTTGTAACACAACATCAATGGCGTCGATTTAATCACAGGTGTTCTTCTAATATTGTGTCCTCAAAGTTGTCGGCATAAACATGCCCATGATCAGAAAAACATAATTATCATGCAACACTTGAGCTAGTCTTAGAGGCATGACCAGCAATACATTTTACCGTTTGTTATTCCACACGTGCATATGAGTTTTCCTCTAAGCCTCGTGGTTATTGTAGACTCGAGAATTATAGCAGTTATAGCACGGATTATAAACTTAATTACGAATATGGAGATAAATAATAACATTTATTATTGCCTCTAGGGCATATCTTCTATGGTGTTTGCTATGCAATGATTCGTATTTGTAAATTCTGACACAATTAGTTTATCCAAAAGAAATATTGTAATGGTACAAAAATGTTGACTAAATGTTCTTTTAAAAAATATCGTCGAACGTGAAGTTTGACTAAATTGATATTTATAAAAAATGAATTAGAAGCACTAATTAGAAAATATGCATTTTGAGTCAATCATCGCCTTTCGCATGTAGCAACGCACGGGCCATTGTGCTAGCTACTTCGAACTAGGTACTTTTAAAAATGATTTTAGCTACTAATTTTAAACGGAATCACTAAATCTCGGTCGATTGAGATGTAACGGAGTCTCAGTTGCCTTTCCAAGCCGTTGGATACATGCACACCAAGATTCTCTGCTACGAAACTTTTGTTTTTTATTATGATGTGGAACGGGAAGAGATGCATGCACGCGGTTCCGGTCTCTCCAAAGTGTGTGTGCTTTTAGAGAAAGAGCCTACATTCTAAGTGAGAAACTTGTGTTTGGGCTAAGGCCAAGAAGTGCAAAAAGAAAAGGAACATGATATAATCTTGCAAACCAAACAACCAACATTTTCTAAAAAGAAAATCAACATGGCAAAAACATGTTTGCTTTCGAATATTAACAAATAAGTGTATATAAACAACCCCACTTCAATGCTCCACTACTCTCACATCCAGTAATGCTGATTGAGGCAACATTGAAGGACACGAATGTGGGTTCATCAATTCTTTTGGATTGCGGACACCAAAAATTGTATAATCATTGACGATGGTGGCGGACATGAAAAGTGGCAACAAGAATGAGTCGCTAAAAAGATGCGATGATTTTTTCCCTTCTGGTGCATTTGCGCGCACATTAAATTGTTGCATACAAAGGTTAAATGGGACCTTCTTTTGAAAAAAAAAACACAGTACAAACACAGACTCACAAACACGTACATACAGTAATCCCTAGAGAGGCTGAGCCGACAGGTCTTGAGATTGATGAAATCACTACAAGTGTGTCCCTATCGATGCGAACATCGTCATCCACTGAATAATATTTTGCCTTTCTGAGAAATGAAAGTGTCAAATCTGGGTTCTAATTCTTGCTGGTATTGGGGTACCACTATGCTCCTAACCATCAAACTAGAGATTGTTTCTCAGGGTTAAATCAAAACTGACCAACCCATGTATGGCACGCATACATGCACTGCAGTAATGAACATTAAAACAGGATATTCATTTCTTCTATAGCTCGACATGTGCTTCCCTGTTGGGTCTTTTGGTTCAAGGGACACATCAATTTTCTCTCATGTTGTAACCCATGTGGGTATGTGCTATTAAAAAAAATCTCTTCCAAACCAAACGAACAACTATCTCTAGAAAAATCCAACATAGTAAAAATCTGTTTGCATTCAAACTTTTTGAAAATTCTAAAAAAAACCGTTGAAATAGTTTGTAAACTCTTGAATAGTATCGAACATTGCAACATCTGTATGTCTCACTAAAAATAAATACAGCACTCCTGTTCCACCCGGTGATAGATAGTGCTCATCTTAAGGAGGCACCATCAAAGGACACCACTAGAACTTCGTTAACTCTATACTCCATGGTCCAGACACGAACCATCATTCTTTAATTACACGCACAGAGCGTGTTTTTTTAAGATAATAAGCATTTTTAATTGTTCGTAGTTTAAAAAAGATATTCATATTTTAAATATGTTCATACTTTTTAAGAAATGCTAAAAATTCTCAAAATTTGTTCAAATTTAAAAACATTTAAATTTGTTCACAAAATCATTAAAAAATCATGTGTTCATAAAATGTTCGTCTCCAAAACATGTTCGAATTCTAATAAAAAATTAAAAACAGTTCAGTTTCTTAAAAACTAAAGAACTACTCATGTTTTTCCAAAAAGCAACACATAAAACTGATTGACACACTTATTTCATGCTCCACTATTCTTCCAACAAACGTAGGAACTTAGACTGGCTTCTTCATGTTCACACTTGATGCTCGGAACAACAATTAGAGTGTAACCTTATTACCGTTGCTTATCAAAATTGGCTATAAGAAATTGCGCCTGATGGCACGCGGAGCAGGTTTGGCAATGTTTTCGCCCGTTGCAATGCCCGAGCATTTGTTGTGTACTAGTAAAAAGAAGAAAAAAGAGTTGGTACGGTTGGTTATTGGACGAGCCCATGCTCCATGGCCGCTGGGCCAGAGAGTTACACAGCCCGCCCCTCAACTGTGAAACCTGACACGGGCTACTAGCCCAGCAACCAAGCCGGATGGAGTCACGAGCGCGCACCACCGCGCCCGGCTGACACGGTCGCTCCAACGCCTGTATTTCTGCCGGCTCTTGCCGTGTTCGGTCGCCGGTATGGGACTAATTAATCATGTTTTCTTAAGTAAAGATTAGGAGATTCAAAAGCGTCACGAGAACACGCACGTTGCAAGGAGAGGATGAAGGCGGTCGAGGCCGGACTCGCTGCCAACATGCCGGTGGCCAATGCGGCGGTACGGCCATGCGGGCGGCCATATAGGAGGAAGCCATCCGCGTCTGCATTTGAAAGAAGCGGTAGCAGAGGAATATGCGCGCCCTCATCCAATAGCATAATGGGGTGTTCCGTGTCATGGCTGGACTGCCTCTCAAAAAGGAGAAGGAGGTCAGCGACAGGTTGGACAGCTTGGGCGATGAGCAGATCCTACTCCATCTGTACCGCGTCTTCAGCCGCTGCTTCTGCGAGAAGGACGGCAAGGGCGGCTGTGGATGATCTTTTTCATAGCTAGCTCATAGGTTAAACATCCCAATTTTGGATAGTCCGATGTCATTGTCTTGATGTAGTAGTTGATGGTGTAAGAGCATCTACAGTCGGACGTCTCAAACCATCTCTCATATACCCACGGACGCCCCCAGTCAGTGGCCGGACAGGAGAGAGAGGAAAAAATGACCCTAACCAGACCCCCAATATCTTCTCTATATGTCTGGGCTGACCGCAAACTCTTATATCCATCTTAAATATAGGGAGGATATGAGGGCTCGCGGACACGCCCGATCAATCCGCCACGTAGGAAACGGCCTCACCCCGGACTATCTTTTTTCTTTCTTTATTCATTCTTCTCTCGCTCTCTCTCGCTCTCTCTCTCTCTCCATCAATCATGTGCAAGTGATCGGACATACAAGAAAGAAAATAAGGATTGTGGCTGCGTGAATGAACAAATAGGAGCTTTCAGCGGGCATGTCCGCGAACGTTTAAGAGGTTGAATTAGAGGTATGTGGCCAAAGATGCTCACGTAGTTACATGAGTTTGTATGAATTTGAGGTATTTTAATTGAGGAATCTGGTTGTGAGAAGGAAATTTGAAGCGTGACTGATTTAGTATCCGCGGGTGTTTGAGAAACGGAATTTGTCAAGCCCCCGGATGCTCTTACTACTGTACGTAAATGCGCGGTAAATATCATGCGTGCAGTTCGTACATAGTAGTAGCTAGCTAGCTAGCAGAATTGTCGGCCTAACGTGTGTAGAGGTCAGGCAGGAGGTTAACCCAAATGCATGCATGCGTTCACGTTATGCATACGTACACATCACACAACGAATGCATTCGACGTGGCGTTGTTCTTCCTTCCTTTCGATTGACAACGTTCTGCCGCTGTTCAAACGTGCTCTGCACATGAGCCTCTGTACATGCACCGGCTTTTCTGGAGATGCATTCATCCCTTCTGCTCAAAGAGCATGCCCTGCACACGCCCGGAGCGCCGCCGTCCGCTCCACCTGCACCGACATGTGTTGCTCTGTCTCCGTCCCTCGACCAAGGACCCCTCTTGCAGGCTTTCAACACCATGTGCCTGACACAACGCCATCTTCGAATGAGTGGTACATGGATTCAGTCAGGCACTTCCGCTCACATGACAGGCACTCCCTTTAACTAGTACTCCCTCCGTTTGGAATTACTTGTCGCGAAAATGGATGTATCTAAACAGATACATCCATTTCCGCGACAAGTAATTACGAAAGAAGGGAGTATATGTCATCGTCGGCAATGGTCAAGCCCTTCCCATCACTTCCACCGGCAACATCATCTGCACCTGCAAATTTACTAGTACTAGTACCAGTACTAGGAAACTACAAACCGACTAAACCTATATTTCCTAAACTAATCAACCGATAGCTTGATCACAAATACAAAAACTGACTGGACTCTCCATTGGAGAACCTACATGTACTAGTAATTACTGTAGGACTCTGACAAGATTACCTAACAACGACTGGAAATGGCCGCCGGCCGGAGTCATGGCGGCGGCAGGAGGGGGTCGGGGGCACGCGCGGTCAGTTTTTGTTCACCCGACATATAAGGCTGAAAAAGGAGTTGGATGACCTGAAGTCTTGTTGTTCACATGAGAAGTTTTAAATTGCTGAAGATATATCAATTGCTCTAATCTCGGTTTCTTAACCTAATCAAACTGACCTGGGATCCAGTGATGCTGCATTAGACAATTTAAATTATAATATCTAACGTTTGATGTTCTATTTACATATACTGCCTTATATGTGCATGATGAATGACTTAAATTTGGAGGTATATGCTTTTCCGCTATTTCAAGCAATAATCAAATAAGTATGCTTTAATATTAGAACTCTATAAGCAACTTACCATATCTCCAATGCTCATGTGTATTTATTTTTTTGCATACCACCTTCTGCCCTGCTTTATGTACTAGAGTACTTGTGCCTCAATAGCAAGCAACACATCTCCCCTTTAAGTCTGTATCTCAATACTGTATATGCCATGAGATCTGGTTATCCTTCAACATTCTGTACTCCGTCGTGCGCAACGTGTTGAAGAAATTCGCCTCATCTTCTACTGATACAATGCCATCCTACTGTTTCAGAAAGAGGAATCATGCACTCCTGATGTTACTGAACCCAAGGCGATCTCAAAAAGGAAAATACTGAGGTGGGCATGCAATTTTCTCACTTTCTCATGTATGCAGAGTCATTTTGCGTTGCATTTGAACATAGTTCTTGTTACTGAACAACATCATTTTTACTTTATGTTTCTCTTATTTCAGATAATGGGACAAGTGGGCAACAAGGAATCTGATGGTTCTGAGAGTTGTTTTGAGCAAACATCTGCACCTGACGGTGGTGTAGTAACACATGCACCCAGTCATTTGGATGATCCATCTGAGATAAGCTTTATAGGTCAAATTGTATATCCACTTTGTTTGACAGCTCTTAAACTAACTGGTACACAACAACTGAGACACATGCATGCATAATTTCTGCAGAACTTCATATAGTTCCATGTAATCTGTCCGCACGGTTTACTGATATAGTACAAGTTAGCGAGAAAGCTCCCATGGAACAAAGTGAAGAAGAGGAGTTAAGCAGCAATACAGAAGTGGAGAGTATTCAACATGACATCGATATAAAAGGTTCAAACTCATTTCTTATGCTTGTTTCATCGTTGCTAGTGATGTATTTTTTGTTGTTAAACTTTCGTTCGATCTTTGTACAGAAATGAAGCATCATGATTATCCAAGTTGCTCTCAGCAAGCGAACTCTGACACGGGAGAAAATCGGCCTTCCTTAGAGCTGCAAGGGATGGTATGTAATCATTTAATCCTTTCGTTTTTGCAACTCAAAGGGAAGTCTAGCCTACCCGTTTTTGGAATCTATGGCAGGCTGATGCATATTGCATTCTTTCTATGGCAGTATGTCCATATGGGTTCCTCCTAAACATTAAAAAAATCCATTTCAGACAGTCAAGAACTCTTCACAGTCCTCCTTAAAGCACAGTGAGAGATTTCTGCGTAGGGAAAGCAATATCAATATGCATGATCAATTGTTTTGTATCTCAAGACCACGCCACTGCATGTTACTCGAGCTCATGCCGTCATAGATTCTCCACACCAGTTTCTGCTACTAGGAACACCCTACTGGAAACTATGACATATCGGTTGAACTTTTCCTTCTCTTCTAGGGTGCTGCTCAGCAGAATCCTAATGAACTGGTGCCTGAGCCAGAAAGATGCGAGCCCACGGTAAAGGAGGCTGCTGCAGAACACGGTAGGCGTCAAGTGTCATGCATCATCTTTGGTCGCTAATTTTTGGTATATTCACGTCGCTTGCATTAAATGATGAGACGAGTCGCCTAATCAACGTCGGTGCATTTCTGCAGCACATGGCCGACATGTACCGGATGAAGGACTTCCCCAGACGAAGGCTTCAATAGTAAGCTCTTTTGCTTCGTGCCTAGACTTGGGTACTTATTAGATTATTTTTGCCTTGGTTACTACACTTACTAGTTACTACTACCAAATACTGTAATGTAGCATGAAACAGTAGATGCAGCTGACAGATTCTACTAGGGTTATATATAATAATGCTGTCATACCACACTTATTTTGTTTCTACAGTTGCATTTCCTGATTTGGTTGTCTTGCTTATGCGGAGGCTCCAACCAAAAAGAGAACCTTTGCGAGGAAGAAGCAAATGAGGACCTTTGCGCTTCGAAGCCTCGTGAAAACACACCCTAAAAAAAAAAAGCCTCGTGAAAACACAAAGAAGACGTCAAGGTGAGCGAGCATACTTACAGAAGGGAAGGCGGCACCTAAATGCAAAAACCAGCTTGATAGGTAATTAATATCCATAATATAGTTGACACAACCTGTGGTTTGGTTTGGTGAACCAAGAGGAGGCTACTGCCGTCTGCCGGTGGCGGCCATGATGCTCAAGGACTCAAGAAGAGGGCTGCGGTACGCATGCACACGCCCCCTTTGTCTGCGGAAAGCGTTTGGTTTTGGACCGATTATTGATATTCTAACCTAACTAACTGGCACAATGGCTGTTACTGCAGGATAGAGGAGGCGCCAAGGCATCGGCCGGCGACGGCAATTGGGCGATCGGACTCGCTCATCTAGCTCCTCAAAGCATGAGGCATCGCTGGGGCTAGAGAAGAACACCCACCCACTCAATTAGATAAAATTCATACCGTCAAATCATCTTGGTTTGGTCTAGTTAATTATTACTTCTCCACGGCGGGTGCTTCTGTAGGATCTTCACCAAGTCCAGTTCACAACTAAACTTTTGGTGACACATGACAATTTATCTATCTAAGAAAACGCTCTCATCATCATAGTTTGCGATTTTTTATCGGTACCGAGGGACTATATAGCGAAAAGAAGATTCCCCGAGCTGTAGTCGGCACTTTATTCCCCAAAAAAGATCTTTTAAAAAATACACCCACAAGTTTAAAAAAATATTATTCTTTTTTTGGACAAACATCTTGATTTTTCTTCTTGTTAGCGGCAAAAAGAGAGAAAAACACGATTATTCATAGTCATGTCAACTTGTGTCCATGTCAGCCGATTCAAGAAGCATCTTGGTCCTTTCGGCTGTGCCTAGACCTTCCACTGGTTGGCCCAAATGGAAAACTGGAGCCGAACCCATGCTGGAGGAAAGGAGGAGCCGGTTGTCTTACCGGGCGCTCGCAGCAGCCTCGCGTGGGCCGGCCCAGCTAGCACGCTCGCTCCTTTCCTCGTTCGCAGCTGCGCGTTTCGTTCCTTCGTTCTTTTTTTTTGGCGTTCGTTCCTTCCTTCACAAAACTGAAAAAACGAATGGATCTGAAATTTACGAATTTTAAAGCAGTTCCTGAATTTGAAAAAGTTCATCAATTCTAAGAAGCAGCTCATCAATTTTAAAACAAATTTCACAATATTTGAAAAAAGTTCATCGAATTTGAAAAAAATCATTAGATTTGAGAAAAAAGTTCATCCAATTTGAAAAAAGTTCATTAAATTTTAAAAAAGTTCACTGGATTTGAGAAAAACGTTCATCGGATTTGCAAAAATTTCACCGGATTTGAAAAAAGTTCACCAAATTTGAAACAAAAAGTTCATCAAATTTTAAAAACGTTTGTTGAATTTGAAAAAGTTCATCGAAATTTGAAAAAAAAGGTCATCGAGTTTGAAAAAAGTTATTCGAATTTGACAAAAAAATACGATTTTGCAGAAAAAATTGATGAAGCAAAAAGGTTTCTCGAACTTGAAAAAAAAGGGATATAAAAAAGAAAAGAAAGACACGAAAGAACAAAAGGAAAGAAACATGTAGGTAAACATAACAACTGAATTGGTCGTGTGGTTGTCTCGTCCTGCTCTGAATACGCTTGTCGTGAGATCGAATCCTGGCTCGGGCCGAGTTGGTCCAGGGAAATCGAGTTGATCATTTGGACCGCATCGTTCTCGGGTAACCCTGCCCGACCCACATCCTTTCTACGGGGAGAAAACCCACGACCCCAGAGCTCGTCGACCAAGATCCAGCGCCCCGGACCGCCTCCGAGCTCCTCCGCCGGCGACTGAAGCGACGCCCCCGACCCCCTCCCCCCGGTGCCACTGTTACATCGCCGGTAAGGATGACCCCCTCCTCTCCCCAAGACGTTAATGCTATATCCTGGATCTTGCAAAGAACGCTTTATAATATTTGGCACTGTTCTTGATTGAGTTCTAGTTCCTATCAAGAGAGAAAACGATGTAGAAAATGACATGACTGCACTCAATTATTATTACCCAGGAGTCATCTGCAATTATAATTCACTAGCTAGTGCACTGATAAAGAAGAAACTTGTGAGCTTTTTTATTATTTGGGGTTAATACAACTTTGGGCTCTAATTTATGCCTTGATACAACTAAGTTTAGACCAGAATCACTACAACTAAATTCAGATCAGAACTGCATTGCTAGTATATCCACTGATGTTGAATTGTGAGTAACCAACCCATATTGTAAAAATACCAATTCTTGATTAGAGCATGCCGTTTGATGCTATTTTTCATGCATCTTACTAAGGTTGCTACCCCTTTTTATATTTGTATATGCAAGTTTGATTATTAGTCATGTAGCTATGGGATGTATCTTACAAATTTTGACATCTTGACACCATCCTTATAGGCTGAAGCAGAAGGAGCAGGGGCTTTTACCTTGCCAATGTATGCACACTGTGTGCCCTTGACCTATCGTCATAAAAGCCGACAAAGCATGAAACAAGTTACTCATGAATCAAAATCAAGCTGTACAATAAGCAAGGAAAAACTACATAATAAATAGAGGAAGCTTACAGCTGATGCATAAGACATCTTGACACCATCCTTATGGGCTGAAGCAGGAGGAGCAGGGGCTGCCTCAGGCATCTTAATACTCTCTACAGATGGATCCATGACTTCAGCATTCAAGGAAATATGATTAGGGCCACTACTACAAAAATAGCTATAGCCAATATGGACACTAATGACGCACTGTACATGTGGTGCGCCATTAGTGTGCAAATACTAATGGTGCACCACATCCACGGTGCGCCATTAGTAATTTGGCCCAAACATTCCCCCGAATGCACCCCCCCGACCGCCTTTTCAGTTTCAAAAAAATAAAAGAAAATGATAGAAATGTCAATAAAATAAAATAAAATAAGATTCCCATGTGATATGTGGTCTAATTGTTAGCAAAATTTACAAACATGAATTTTCGACTTTTTTGCAAAATCTCTCGAGAATTTGTAAAAATGGGCATAACTTTTGCATACGAACTCGGATGAAAAAGTTTTTTATATGAAAAATCATCTACTCGAAAAGTTACATCCGAATTTAACTGGGGGAACTTTGTTAAACATTTTCAAAATCCTCAAAAACCTAACAGAAAAAAAGATACGGGGCTTTTAAGATCTGGAGAGGCAAAAAAATTCAAAAAATTCAAACTTACTAATGGCGCACCTGCCATGGTGCGCCATTACTATCTTTCCGCCTTCAAAATTCAAAATAAATCAAAAAAAATAAAAAAAGTTACTAATGGCGCACCTGCCCATGGTGCGCCATTAGTATCTTCCGGCCTTCAAAATTCAAAATAAATAAAAAAAAATAAAAAAATTAGTAATGGCGCACCTGCCCACGGTGCGCCATTATTATGCCGTATATATGGCTGGGCGTGTCCTCTCCTCCTTACCTCTTCATTCTTCTCCTCCACTCCACCTCTCCTCCACTCCATCTCCACCTCTCCTCTACTCCATCTTCCCTTCTCTCCTCCACCATACTACCCTCCTCCTCTCGGGCGACCTCCTCCTCCTCTCCGGCGACCTCCTCTCCGGCGACCTCCTCCTCCTCCTCT
>NC_053027.1:575034276-575143177 GCF_003073215.2 Triticum urartu | reverse complement strand
TCATTAGGAGAATGATGTGATGGACAAGACCCAATCCTAAGCATAGCACTAGATCGTGTAGTTCGTATGCTAAAGCTTTTCTAATGTCAAGTATCATTTCCTTAGACCATGAGATTGTGCAACTCCCGGATACCGTAGGAGTGCTTTGGGTGTATCAAACGTCACAACGTAACTGGGTGACTATAAAGGTGCACTACAGGTATCTCTGAAAGTGTCTGTTGGGTTGGCACGAATCGAGACTGGGATTTGTCACTCCGTGTAAACGGAGAGGTATCTCTGGGCCCACTCGGTAGGACATCATCATAATGTGCACAACGTGATCAAGGAGTTGATCACGGGATGATGTGTTACGGAACGAGTAAAGAGACTTGCCGGTAACGAGATTGAACAAGGTATCGGTATACCGATGATCGAATCTCGGGCAAGTATCGTACCGATAGACAAAGGGAATTGTATACGGTATTGATTAAGTCCTTGACATCATGGTTCATCCGATGAGATCATCGTGGAACATGTGGGAGCCAACATGGGTATCCAGATCCCGCTGTTGGTTATTGACCGGAGAACGTCTCGGTCATGTCTGCATGTCTCCCGAACCCGTAGGGTCTACACACTTAAGGTTCGATGACGCTAGGGTTGTAAAGGAAGTTTGTATGTGGTTACCGAATGTTGTTCGAGAGTCCCGGATGAGATCCCGGACGTCACGAGTAGTTCCGGAATGGTCCGGAGGTAAAGATTTATATATGGGAAGTCCTGTTTTGGTCACCGGAAGAGTTTCGGGGTTTATCGGTAACGTACCGGGACCACCGGGAGGGTCCCGGGGGTCCACCAAGTGGGGCCACCAGCCCCGGGGGGGCCACATGGGCTGTAGGGAGTGTTCCTTGGTCTACATGGGCCAAGGGCACCAGCCCCACTAAGGCCCATGCGCCTAAGAGATGGAGAGGGGCAAACCCTAATGGTATATGGGCCTTAGGGCCCATATTGGTGCGCCTCCCTCTCCCATCCCCTCTTGGCCGCCACCCTTGTTCCCCATCTAGGGCTGCCGCCCCCCTAGGGGTGGAAATCCTAGAGGGGGCGCAGCCCCTCCCCTTCCCTATATATATTGAGGCATTGGGCTGCCCACAACACGCGATTCGATCTCTCGTTGGTGCAGCCCTGCATCTCTCTCTCCCTCCTCTTCTGTGGTGCTTGGCGAAGCCCTGCAGGATTGCCACGCTCCTCCATCACCACCACGTCATTGTGCTGCTGCTGGATGGAGTCTTCCTCAACCTCTCCCTCTCTCCTTGCTGGATCAAGGCGTGGGAGACGTCACTGGGCTGTACGTGTGTTGAACGCGGAGGTGCCGTCCGTTCGGCACTTGGTCATCGGTGATTTGAATCACGACGAGTACGACTCCATCAACCTCGTTCACTTGAACGCTTCCGCATAGCGATCTACAAGGGTATGTAGATGAACTCTCCTTTCCCTCGTTGCTAGTCTCTTCATAGATAGATCTTGGTGACACGTAGGAAAATTTTGAATTTCTGCTACGTTACCCAACACACCGGGAGTCCCGTTCAAAGACGGCAGGATCGCAGGGCCCGTCTGACCCGGACGATCGATTGGCGGACGAGGCCGCCGCGGTTCCGACTGCCCGCATGGGAACGGGAGCGGAGGACATGCCACACGCGGCCGGCGCGGCGGCCGGCGGCGGTGGCGGCGGGGCTTTCGCCATCTCACAAGCCCATTGTCTCCTGCACTTGCTCCCCACACGGCTTGACTGAATGCAGATGTTGTTTGATGCGCGTGGTGGAGCACTGGAGCGGTGACTTGACAGCTCTCAATTAATACGCCATAACTTAAATTTACCACGGAGCTGTGGCAGGCAGCAAAAGGTATCAATTTTATATTAGACCAAGCGTCTCATCCGTCGATGTCTGTTTTATATGAGACCATGCTATTCTGGGCGAGCTTTCCGACCTGTGCAATCAGCATATTTCTTTTTTTAATGACTAAATCCTCTGATTAGTGCACTGTTACGTTTTAGATTTTGAGCAAACTAACTAAGTTAATTAAGAGTGCTGCTCATCTACTATATCACTAAGCTTTCTAAGATAAAAGGCATCACAATCAATTGAGATGTCCAATTGGAATTGGGTCATCCGATTTTGAGCAAGTGAATAATCTCTCAAAGCTCTCATCTTTTATACTGTATAATATGCTTCCTAATTTTTAAGTCCTCACAACTAATTGAGGTCTTCCATTTAGAACCTGGTCACCTGATTTTGCCCCGGTCAATATTTCTAAAGGACCTCCCCGTTTAATTATTTTAATTTGTCATATTTTTTAATTTTAAAGCTCTTTTATTCGATTGAGATATTCAATTTTGAATTTGGTTTACAATTTTGATCGGGCCAACGATTTTTCAAATCTATCAATTCCAATCGGCTACAAAGACATATCAACCCCGTGCGCCCTCTTACCATCTAGAAAAAAGAAGCGCCAAAATATGATGGTACTATAGCACCAATATACTACATGTAACCACCGACGTAGAAATTTACCCACAAAAATCACACCATGAAAGACCCACCAAAGAAACGCATTATAATAAACATAAAACACACTCCATCGTCTCCCATCCGCCAAACTAAATATTTCATCAAATCAAAATTATAAGGGATATTAGTTCTTTGGAAAGTCAAATTTCTTTAACTTTGACCAAGTTTAGAGCCAAAAATATCGACATCCACAATATTAAACCAAAAAATTATGAAAATTCATTTCATGATGAATCTAATAAAGCCAATTTGATATTATGAATTTTGATATATTTCTTTATAAATTTGATCAAATTTAAAGACGTTGAACTTTTCAAAAAAGTAATACACCTTATATTTTAAAACAAAGCGAGTATTTTTTTTAAGAATCTCAACAACACCAACGGCGCAGCAAAACGCGCCCAACCCTTTTTTTTACGTATGAAGCTCTAGATCCACTCTTTCCCAACGGATAATGATACAATTATGTGTAGGCCCCTTCTCTTTTGTTTTATGTAATTGTGCACCTATGATTTTTTTTTAAAAAAACTACCAAACTCACGAATTAGTGAGCAAAAAATATAATGCATTTTCCAATTCGACATTAACAAGCCCGAATATTCCCAAGGAAAAAAAATACTTTCATTCAGAGCGTTTCTCTATTTTCACATCGCTAATCTTCACGAAATTGCTACAAACCCGAAACTGTTAGTTAACAATCTATTGGTTGTAGATTCGTAATTATAGTGCCAATAACCCAGGATCTTTAAGTAATCTCCTCCCTTCATGAGAATCGAAGCCTGCAGGCCTGCATGCAAAAATTGATGGCCCATCATGTCACTAGTCCAAACCGATGGCCCACAGGCAAATGCCCAGATTGGAGGGGATGGATGCTGCTTCGCCCAGTTTCAGGTCCTATCAGCAACTTGGAGCCTATCCATCGAATACGGTGAAATACGATGGTGGCAATTAAGATACGCCTGACAACACAGATCGCAACGCTGGTTCAGCGGGGTTGATTCCGAGCTACCTGCAGACTGGCCTCCGCAACGTTTTATCGCCTGCACGACGGCCTATATGGTATGCGTACGACCGAGGCCTTGAAACGCACGCAGGCACGAGCCACGAGCCTAGACGGAGGAGATGGGGTACCCCTAAAGAAAAGGACGGAGATGGGGTCCTAGACTGCTAGACGTGCCCTGCCGCCGCCCTGACCACGCGAGATGTGAAGCTACCTCGCCAGACTGCCCCATCGCTCCGGCAACAATCTGCGCCTCGCACGTCGGCTGGTCCTTGCCGTTCTTTGGTTCTTGGATTCAGAAGATCGGTACAAGCACTACGTGTTTTTATCAATCGAGGTAAACCCTAGGGTCAATTCATCAATCATACTATTTATTTGCTTTCTGTTCTTGTTTCTTTTCCAATTTCCACATACAAAGTTAAGGAGTTTCATAAAATTTCCACTATGTGATACCACACGAACTGTCAATTAGTTTGCTTCAGGGACGAATCTATAAAATAGATCCTATGGGGCAACTCCAAATTAGTCATGTCATCTTTACAGATTAAAAATGATTAATGCAAACTTAGTGAAGAATTTCCAAAAATCGCTGGTGTCCAGCGGCATTGCTTGAGCTCCGTGTTCGTGGGTTGATCGAGTCTAGCTTGACGTAGTAATTTATTAAAAATGAGTTAGTATGTGAGAGTAGAAAGAAATGGACGATCGTATTTTTCAGCAGTAGCCTTATTTGCTTGTACAAAATGAATTATTTGACAAAATCATTAATGAGGTGATAGCTCAAAACTTTCATGGAATGAAAGATCAATTGTTGTCCTTCATATATGTATGATTGTGGGGTAAGTGTTTGCAAATGATAGCCATAAGTTCCTACATATCTCCATGCAAAAAAAAATATTTGCCCCCTCTCAACTTTCATCCTGGATCCGCCCTTGGCGCCCTCCACGTCCCGGAGCTCGGCGACGACCTCCTGTTCGGCATCAAGAACAACTACCCCAACCGCTTTTGTGCCATGGATATCTCAGGATCAGCTCCTGTGCGGCGGCACACCTGGGTGGACGTCGACCCACCACCAAACTGGAGATCGGACTCCTGGAATAGCTTAGCCTACCTCGGGGATGGCACATTCTGCATCCAGAGAAGCTTCAACATAATGGAGGAGGACGGACATGGCAGTGGTGGCTGCGACCCCGTCGACACAGTGGTCCTGCTCACCGGCGTGGAGGTCGTACGAGAAGGAACCAAGCTTCAGATGGTCAAGCACAAGTCCAGACGCCTTATTGACTCCGACATCTACTCTGTCTTCTAAGATATAGCTAATAGTACAATACTCCTCCCACCAATCCAAAATATAAGATTTAGTAATTTTGCAGAAGTCAATTTTTTTTTTGTATTTGACAAAGTTTATAGCCATATATTTTCAACCTTTATAAAGTATGAAAATACATTGCATTGCATATAATGAACATAATGATGCTGATTAGGTATTGTACATGCTGATAACTTTCAGGGTTATGAGCATGAGCATATGAAATTGGTCAAAGTCAGAGAAGTTTGGTTTAAAAAAACAACACACCTCATATTTTGAAACGGAAGGAGCATATGGAAAGGGCTTTGCTAGTATAACACGAGCTAGTGGACTACCCAAACAAACACTATTGAACTCTATTGAACACTATTGAACTCTATTGAACACTACCCAAATAAACACTATTGAACTCTATTGAACACTACCCAAATAACACGAGCTAGTGGACTACCCAAACAAACACTAAACAGCCTAGTGTGTTTGCAAATAATGTTGCAAGATATTTTTCATATAACACGAGCTAGTGGACTACCCAAACAAACACTATTGAACTCTTTTCAGTAAAAAAAGTACTATAGTGATGATGTTATGGTAAGTTTAGAAATGACTATTTGCGGCGTACAGACTTGTTTATGCTTCACAATGTCAAGAATAGACATGTTATGTGTCTATTATTATACTTCGTACATGGTTCACTGGTTTGTATTAGGGAGTGGCTGTGCTAATATTGTTCTTGTCGAACTCATGACCAGTTTTTGAGTGATTAAAATGTCCAGCAGCTTTGATGGTTTACAGAACCACAGTAACTGACTTGTATCCCATTCAGAGTAGAGTACATGAAAAAGTTCTATTCGTTTCAGTCGAGGGCGTAGATGCGTGAAGTGGCGTTTCACTCCTGGAACAGCCAGCCAATTGAAACCCCCGCTTGAGTAGATGCTTCGAGTGCCAGTCTCCGTTCACGACTTTAAGATTCAGGACATGAATCCAAAACTCATCTCGGCTGTCACAAACGTGAAGTCTGACACAACGGAGTATGTCAGGTCGAAGAGAAGATGATCATGCGACTTCATGTAACAAGGTTGACCGATATATGGCAGGTCAATGCACATAACAGCACTACTTTTTACCTTGGCAATTTCGTCAAGTTTCAAAGCACCCTGAATGTCTTGCTCATTTTCTTTTTTCCTTTTTGAACGAAAGGGGTTGCCCCCCCTGCCCCAATTTTATAGATTGAAGCAGAACAAAGCAGACACAAACCAGTCTTTAGACTGAGCAAGGAAATAAAACTACCCTGAATGTCTTGCTCATTTTCTTGGCTTCTGCAATCAACATTTCAACGTAGACTTTCTTTTATAGCGCGCGCACACACACTTGTCCTCAGATTTTTCATTGGAGTGTACAGTAGTTTTTATTGATTTGTATTACGCCTCTCCAATATAGTTTTTCATATATGGTGTGGTTGTCAAGCGGTCTCTTGCTTTTTTTTCTTTTTCCGAGTCATGCGGTCTCTTTGTCATACGGTCTCTTACTTGGCAGGATGATGTTCGTGCTCCTCCTTTTCTCTTCTTGTCTTGTTTTTGTAGTTTGTAGCAGACGTTGGTTTCGTTAAAGAAGTCAGAGCGAGGGTTCTGTTTTTTATTTCTCAATAGATTTGATCAGATGGGTGGATGTGACCCAAGTATATATGCAGCTTAATTGCTCCTGCACAAACAGTATAGATTCAGTTAACCTGTGCACGTCAAACAGAACACGAAAAATCCAAATGCCTAACCTGACTAAGGATATATTGAGCATTAGGAAGAGGTATATGTATGTACAAACATAGACCTGTATTTGAAACGTCGCTAGAACACTGCAGTCAGCACCCAGTGCTGCAATTCCTCTTGTCCAGTCATCTAAATGTTCAGATTTCGACGGAATACGCCAAGCTGATGGGTACAATTTCTGCCGGATGCTGAGCAAACCGAAATGTTGAGCGAAGAAAGCAAATCGTGGAACATTATAAGTAATAATTGCTGCAGATATAACTAGACCTGAATCAATATTTGCTAGCCAGGTTTACGGATTGCAGGGTGCACTGCATGGTCGGCTGTGGACTCAGAAGTGTTTTGTTTGTTTCAGTTGAAACCCTCGCCGGTGTAGGCGCAGCAGCAGATGATCTTCCGGTGCAAGTCTCAGTTCATCATTTGAAGGTTGAGAACCTGAATCAAAAACTAAACTGGGTTTAGGGAAAATAGTGGCTGAATCCCAGCTCGGTGCATCCACACAAGAAAAAACAGGAAACATTTCGAAAAATCTGAAAGTTTGTGGAAATGATTATGAACAAATGTTATAGATGTTTGCAAAGTTTGGTGATCAAATAACATCCGAGGAGTACCATACAAAAAAAATTACAAATTCCGCTCAATCAGTGCATATACATTTTGAGTAACTTTGTTTTTTTTGTACAGACCGCAGCAGACCTAAAATTTGAACACAACACTCAAAAAAAAATCTAGAGACCCATGTGCGGACTTGCAGTGAGCATCTAGCCTGTGGGAGGCCGCGTGATCCTTCCGACCCATCACACTCCCAATATGGGGGTGGAGCGGGTTTTTGTGAGGGCTTCATATATGGTGTGGTTGTCAAGCGGTCTCTTGCTTTTTTTTCTTTTTCCGAGTCATGCGGTCTCTTTGTCATACGGTCTCTTACTTGGCAGGATGATGTTCGTGCTCCTCCTTTTCTCTTCTTGTCTTGTTTTTGTAGTTTGTAGCAGACGTTGGTTTCGTTAAAGAAGTCAGAGCGAGGGTTCTGTTTTTTATTTCTCAATAGATTTGATCAGATGGGTGGATGTGACCCAAGTATATATGCAGCTTAATTGCTCCTGCACAAACAGTATAGATTCAGTTAACCTGTGCACGTCAAACAGAACACGAAAAATCCAAATGCCTAACCTGACTAAGGGGGGGGGGGGCGAAACACAAATCATCAGTGTCTGGGGGGCCAAATGCTAAAAATGTTCTAATCTAAGTCTCCTTAAAAAAATTTCTTCAGAAATTGGTCAAAGGCTTGGGGGGGGGGGCATCGGCCCCCCATGGCCCGAACATAGCTCCACCACTGGCCACCATGCTCGAGCGTTTCTGTGTAAGTTTGTCCATCGTCTCTCCGGCCCCTTTCGTCCTCCCTGTTCCCCGTGTTCGTCCCTTGCTTTCGGCGCACACAGCACATGATTTGAAAATGGCAAGTTTTATAAAGGATGAGTTTCTATTAGGGCAATTATGTAAATAATTCTATTGCCTAATTCCACCGGTTGTTACGAATCTCTAGAATGCACTAGAGTTATTTTCCTGTACAAGATAAATAATACTCCCTCCGTTCCTAAATAATTGTCTTTCTAGACATTTCAAATGGCTACCACATACGGATGTATGTAGACATATTTTAGAATGTAGATTCACTCATTTTACTTTGTATATAGTCACTTGTTGAAATATCTAGAAAGACAAATATTTAGGAACGGAGGGAGTATTTATATAATTTGTTCATTATTGCTAAGTTAGGATTGTCCACAAAATAGTTGTCTTGTCTGCCATTTACAACATAGGAACATACTTTAGGTTGCCTTTTGCGATGAATGTCATATCTTCTCTATTTATCCTTCCTTGTGGTATGTGCAGCACACAGTCAGATGGTGTTTGTTGATGCATATTATTTGAACAGCTCATGATTAATTTTTGAGGTATGAATGTATGGCACATATATGGACTTGCGCTAACTGAATCATATTTGCTACGTCTGAACTCTCCCAGGACAAGAAGCTCGATGAACAAGAAGCACTACATCTGGAGGCAACTGTTGTGTGTCGTCAAGACAGCAACGTTCATGCAGTTCTTAATGGCAATGCTTGTTGAGTGATGATTATTATAGTCCTTCAGACTTACCCTTGCCCGTCATGTACCAAAGTTGATGCAGTTTTCGCTAGCAAAACTTGATCCTGTGATATGAGTGTCTTCTTGTGTTATGCCTGGGATGTTACAGTTTGACATGTACTGAAAAATGCGGCGCTGATAGTCAGACATTAATTAGTCATAGCAATAACAATGTGCCATGATCTAATCAGATAACATGCATAAAAATAATAACAAACAGTTCAACTCAGCAATCCATTTTGATGAGGTAGTGTACATGTGGTAGTACTAATTCCCAAGGTCACAAAACTGATCCTGATACATGGGCTACAACTATGCTAGCAAATAAAATGTGTCTTATTTAACAAAAAGAAAATCTGAGTAAGGTTACATGGTAATACAAGATCATTATGATGACACACACACACACACCCTCTGCAAATAGGAAAACCCATATATGCACCTCTCTTTGCTGCAAACTGACATGAGTACAAACATCCAGTGAGGCTAGCAGATAGGGCTGGAAAAAAAGCTCGAAGCTCGTGAGCTAAATGAGTAGCTCGTGACTCGGCTCGAATCGACTCGAACTCGAAGAATAACGAGTCGAGCCGAGCTTTAGTTTAAGATCGTTTATAGACCAAGTTAAACGAGCCAATCTCACGAGTACTCGTGTAACTCGTTAGGCTTGATACAAAAGATCAGCCACTTTCAATATAAAAAAAGAATAGCCACTCAGCACCCTATGTCCCAGGCGCACAACACAAGGCCTAGCCGTTGAAGGCCCAATTGCCTAGGAGACTCATGCGTTACAAAGAAATTACTATTGTTTAGTGATATATATGTTTAATATATACATAATAATTTTTATAATGTTTGAGGGTTTTATGTTCATATTTTTAACGAGCTTAACAAGCTAAACGAGCCAGCTCGCGAGTTATACGAGTCGAGCCAATCTTGGATTTAAGCTCGTTAATAATAACGAGTCGAGTCGAGCTAGCTCGTTAACGAAACGAGCTCTAGCGAGTCGAGCCGAGCTGGCTCGACTCGGCTCGAATTCCAGCCCTACTAGCAGAGTTTGGTTCCATATCTACCTTGGTTGTTCTTCAGTAAAAATATCCAGTGACACCGGCTGCAGCTCCCTATGGCCGAAAAACAGAGGAGGTGAGGAGTGGGCTCATGGCGAGCAGCCAAGGCGCGGGATGGGTGCCATTGGGCCGTTGCGGCTAGGGTTTGACACTGCCTCCATCGGGCCATTTCTCCAGGCCGGTTCGACACGGCAACAGAACACTTCGTAAGCTAGCCCACCCCATGAACAAAGCTGCAAAACAAATGAACAACTATTACTGGTAGTTGACCCCATTTTTGAATGAACGATTCCTACTTAAACTGCTCAACAGACAAAGAAGCCAACATGTTAAGTGAAACAACCTTTTTTCTGGACACATGATCATGATGAACTGAACAAGAACACCATATAAACTAAAATATTTTCTTCAGTTGTTTTATAGATGATGAACATCTTATGACGAGACTAAATTACATCTTGCTCTCCCCGTATCTCCAAATGTATGCCCAATAAGTCCGTCGATGATATTTAGTAGATAAGGAGATGAGATCGACACTGAACTTCAGGTTTCATGAAAGAGAAACAACAAAGACTGCACTGAGACATGCCTGGCATATTAGAAACTTACAACAATACCATTAAGATAAATTTGACAAACAAAAAAACACAGTCGATAATAATGACTTGCACGATCTGTATGTAAACAACTCAGATCAGCTAGTTGTGATGATAACAATGTTCCCTGATCTAATCAGATACTGTGCACAAAAGAAATAACCAACAGTTCAACTCGGCAGTCCACTTTGACGACGTACGTGTGCTAGTACTAATTCCCAAGGTTACAAGACTAATCCCGATATGTGAGCTACAGCTATGCTAGCAAATAAAAAGGTGTGTTCTTTAACAAAAAAAATTCAAAGGAAGGTTACAGGATAATACAAGATCATCAAGTTCATTGCACGTTTACCGGTATGACCGATGCAAGTCATGACCCTTAGCAACTACAACATGAAAACAAATTTACATTATGTTTCCCAGAGGACGAAGGAGGCGGCGACGAGGGGGAGGAAGTGTCACCACCACCAGAAGAAGGCGTCGAGTTAGCGGTGGTGCCACCCAGTGGCATATCCACGTTATAGCCCCATAGCTATTTTGCTAATCCTTCATATACATGTGTGCATATTCATATAAAAAACTCAAAAACCAAGTAAAATCTGTGATAATCATCTCTTTGACCCCACAGATCTATCGTCCTGGCACCGCCACTGGTGCCACCGGCTTAGTTAGCTTACTTGTGTGCACATATGGTCGCCAATGTTCCCATTTCGCATATCGTTTGGTGCGTGTTCAGTGTATATATTGCGTGTCATAGTCTTGACTCTTGAGTATATGTCCATTGTGACCTTTCATATGCATGTTCTCCTAAATAAAAAAGAGTAGTTCTGCCCCAATCTCTTCCTCACACTTGGAAACGTGGTGTACCTCGATCAAATGCACAATTCCGTCCGGAGGCCTTACTGAATTTGTTTATAAAGTTCTGAATGAGACTGAAGATTGAGAAGCTGAAGCCGTCAGCGGATAGGTAACTATTCTACGGAAAACACTTACAACAATCAGCCGGCCGATCGCTCGGCCGCATCCGCCGTGTGCTCTACTTGCCACGTATTTACCTGAGGCACACACTCAATCTATTCCCTTAGAACCAGAAGCATCATGTGTTCGAAGCCGTGAAGTGCTTGCAACAAGTGATGTGTTGGAAGGAGGTTCTGCAATAGGACCTATGTTGCTAAAAGATTCTGCAAAAAGAAAAAATGTTCAAAAAAAAAATCCGTAACAAGACCTTTGTTGCAAAATAAAAAACTGCAATATGACCTCTGTTGCAGAAGTTTTTCCAAATGTTACAGAAGTTTCTGCAACATGACCTCAGTTGCAAAAGGTTCTACAGCACTGTCATTGTTGCAATTGTCAAGATGAGATAGATCGAACGGCTGTAGAGATGGCAGATCTTTAAAAACGATCCGCCGGTCGACGCGTAGCGTGTCCCTTATTCTATTCTGAAACTATGCATGCCCACACCCAAAAATAGTGGTTCAATTAGGAAAGACAATTCGATCTCGCTCTTGGATTAGTTCTTCCGCAATGCATTGTAATTTTCTCCAAGATGCTTTCATCGGGCGCGCCGGCCGCTGTGATTTTCTCAGAGATCGGGTTCAGGCCGAAGCGAAAGGTCCTGTCTAAACGGGCTGCTGGCTCACAGGAGTCTGAACAAATGCGGTTGTAACAGAATTAGTGGGTATTGTTGTTCTCTCTACTAATTGGATTCTCTATGTGGCAATATTAGTTTGTTTCATAAAGACAAGAATAGCGACCAGGTAACTGTAGTGAACCGTACCCTATAACGACCCACTTTTTTAGATTTTTTACATTGATCTTTTAAGGCGAATTTTTTGAAATTCCCAAGCATTTTTTAATATGCGAGAAAGTTTTAAAATGAGAAAAAACTAAATACTGAGATCTTTTTATAAAAACGCGGAATTTTCTTGAAAAATCCTGAATATATTTCGAGAATGCATTTGATTTGAATTTATGAGAGCTTTTTTGAAATTCTAAATAACTTTTGAAAAACATGAATATTTTCTACACTTCCCAAACATTTTTTGTAATAAGATTTTTGAGTTTCGAATAAATTATGAAACTTAAAACTTTATTTAAAAGTTTGAACAATTTAAGAAAAACGTGAAAATTTGTTGAATTTTTTCTATTTTATAATTTTTTTTACAGAAAATGAATATGAAATTTGAAAATACCACAAAAAAAACTAAACAAGAAACAGAAGAAAACTAAAAAACAAAAAAACGAGGGAAAAAAATAAAAAATTGACTAAATTGAAATAAAAACCAAAAGTGGGCTGGCTCATCTCTCGCAGTCGGGTTATATCTCTGAAGCCTCGCTTATATATATGCTGCTCAGAGCAGCACATAGGACTTTCTTGCGTCCAATACGTTTTTTTTGAGCATCAGTACAAACACAAGCGCTCATATAACGGAGATCCCAGTTGCTGCCCCGTTGGTACCTAGCCCGACGGCCAGGCCGTCGGCATATTTTCAAACTATGCCGACGGCTATGCCGTCGCCATAGGTGCCCACGTGTCAGCAACTGGGAGCTCACGCTGGCCCTATGCCGACGGCCTAGCCGTCGGCATAGTTTGCTTTTAATTTTTTTTTCTTTTTCCTGTTTGTTTTCAAATCAGTTCAATTCAGATAACATCACATATATAACAGCATATATCAGCAGCACATATCAGCACATATCAGCAGCACATATCAACGAACGTAAGCATAAGCATCATGACAATAATAGATCATCATCACACAAGCATAAGCATATCAACGAATGTAAGCATAAGCATCATCACACAAGTCAGCTAAATGATCATCAGCACACACAAGTCATCTCAAGCATCATCATCACATCTCAAGCATCATCGAGCACCGCGGAGGTCGTCACCGCCAAGACGGCCAAAGTCCAGGTCATCAGTGCTAGCGGCAGCGCTACCGCCTCCGCCTCCGTGGATCGGAGTGGTCGGGCTCCGTGTCTCCGGAGTGCTGCGAAGACCACCGCCAACGGTAGATCCACCTGTTCCCTGCATGTTGAAAAGACATATGCACGGGATCTTATGACTGTGTTGAAAGGCATGACATGCTTTGGGTGAATAGATTGGGGATGAACTAACCGGCGAGGGGCCAGCGTTCTGTGCCACAAACTCCTCAAAGCTCATCAGCACTGGTTGTGCTGGAGGGCATTGTGCTGTAGGGAACTGAGGACACCTGCCGGCCGCCATATCCTGAAAAGCCTGCTGCATCTGGCTATCCCTCTGCACTTGGTGTTCATAAAGCCTCTGATGCCACGCCATGGTCTCCTGGCGTGTGTACTCCATGTAGGCCTACGGTATGACATGATGGAACTCATAAAACTACTAAATGCGGAAAATGAAGTGAGATGAAGATAAGAGGGAAAATACTTACAGATTGTTGCTCCTGAAAGAGGGACTGTGTACTAGTCACTGGCTGGCTCGTGCGCTGGCTCAGGCTCGGGTCGATCCGACGAAGCTGTGTGTAGGAGATACTAGGAGTGATCACAGCATCGAGAACCGCATCCCGACCGTGCTCCTTGGGCCCCATCCTCACCACCGCCATGTCGTCCAGAGGCGCCGCAATGGGGTCAGGTGTGTCAGGATGTAACTCCAGATACGCTTCGGAGTAGGCCTTCTTCCTCCCTTCGGTCTTCTTGCCGTAGTACTTGGGCTCGCCAGGCTTGGGGTCCTTCCGCGTATGGGCGATCTCCCACGCCTGCATGTGTGAGAGCGGCCGCTTCAGTTTCTCCTCCTGCACCACCAAACAGAGGTTAGTCATACATAAGAAAGTGATGGTAAATAGAAGAAGAAGAATGTTTAATGAGGTTAGTCATACATTAACTGCCTTGTGGAGATAGTGGTTTCGGTTTCCCTGAGCATGTACTCCCTCCGTCCCTCGGTTAGCCTTATTTTGGTTCTCATAGCCGCCCAGGCTCCAGCCTCATCACACCAAAGATCCACCAATGCCGCCCAGGACTCGTCTTTTCCATAACACCAATTTGGACACACCTACATAATAAAAGCATAATGGCATGTAGGTGTGTCCAAATTGGTGTTATGGAAGCATAAAGCATAAAGCATAAAGCATAATGTACCACAAGGTAATGAAAGCATAATGAAAGCATAATGAAAAATCTTTTATACTTACCGCCAAGAACTCGGGCCTCTCCAAGGTAATGCCCATCCTCCGCGCTTCTTCCTTGGTCATCTTCACACCAAGATAGTCGTGGTAGTATGTGGAGATGGCCACATAGCGCACCTCGTACTGCATCTGGCGGGCCTTCTTCTTGCATTGGCGCAACACGATCTGGTCCGCTCTAGCCCTGTGCTCCGGAAGAACTCGATAGTATTTCTACAATCATTCCGTGCATCGTCGACGTTTGGGTCCACATCATCATCACCCAATGGTCTAGCGTCATCGTTTCTAACCACATCATCATCATCATCATCAGGTTGCTCTTGATAGAACACTCCCTCGTATGTCATGGGGTTAATGTTGTAGTAATCGTCTTCATTCGGGTCTGGTAGCTTACCATGTGGCGACACCTTGAACACAACTTCCCAGCCCTTTAGATACACTTTCTGGCATGGGTAAGGCAGATAATATACTTGTGTAGCTTGGGTAGTCGCAATGAAGAGATCGGCTCCGGCATAGACGGTTGATGGTTTAACTTCGACCAAACCAATGGAAGGCGTATGTTTTACCCCCTCCTGCGGATCGAACCATCGGCATTTGAACACAGGCAGACTTAGGGTCTCACGCCCCTGGCGGAATTTAACCTCGTATATATTTTGTACCTCGATATATTTTGTACCTCGATATATTTTGTACCTCAAATTGCAAAAAAAAATCTTTATTAAGTATTTTAGAAACCAAGTGCCTCGATTTGCTTCTTATATATGAATCAACATGACCATAACACTAACTTGACCAATATCCATCCATCTATCACAAATTTGCCCAACATCTAATTCATCTATATTCACAAACTTAGTAAAACCTATCTAGTATGTATGTAAATACCTAATAAAACTACACAAAACTATCTAGTATATATCTAAATATCCATCCATCTATCTATTCATCTAGCATCCATCTATATATTCATCTAGCATCCATCCATCTATCTAGCATCTATCTATTCATCCAGCCACCATGAACACAAGCAACGAGAACAACGGGTGCTCACTGGGGCTGGGAGCGGGCACGACGGTGTCTGGCGATGGAGGGAGGAGCTCACTGGGGCTGGGAGCAGGGCCGGCCGAAGCCGCGCCCAGGAGTGCTCGTTGGGGCGGCCTGCGGGCTCCGGGAGGCCGAGCCAGGGCGGGGAGCCCTGCGGCCGGCGGCGGCGCGAGAAGGGGTCCGCGCGGGCCGGGTGGACGGCGGCGTCGTGGGGTCGGGGTGGGGTTGGGAGGCCGGGGCGGGGTCGGGTGGACGGCGGCGCAGCGAGGAGGGGCGGAGAGGGTCGGGGCGAGGGGCGGGGAGTTATTTTTATTTTATATAGATTTTTAAATTTTCTTATAGTTATAATTTTTATAGTTATATAGCCAGACCCACAACAAGATTCCCTCCGTGTAGACCCGACGCGCCCGTTTCCCCCCTCCAGATGCCGGCGGCGGCGCCGTCCGTGAGGGGGGGCACACCCCGGAGACGTGTGCCTCCTCTTAGGACATGCCACCACACCACCCCGCATGTATGAGGGCCCGGTGCAAGGCTCCGGTGGCATTGCTACCCCCCAGGTCCCCCGTCCCGCCTAACCCTGTAGCGTTTGACCACGGGATCTAGCCCTTTGACTTTGCACGGATGGGCTTTGACCAGCGGACCTCCCCACCCGGTTGTGTTAGGTCAGCCCATAGGAACACTTTGGAGCAACATCCGGGCCAGACCCACAACAAGATCCCCTCCGTGTAGACCCGACGCGTCCGTTTCCCCCCTCCAGGTGCCGGCGGCGGCGCCGTCCGTGAAGGGGGGCACATCCCGGAGACGTGTGCCGCCTCTTTGGACATGCCACCACACCATCCCGCATGTATGAGGGCCCGGTGCGACGCTCCGGTGGCATTGCTACCCCCAGGTCCCCCGTCCCGCCTAACCCTGTAGCGTTTGACCACGGGATATAGCCCTTTGACTTTGCACGGACGGGCTTTGACCAGTGGACCTCCCCACCCGGTTGTGTTAGGTCAGCCCATAGGAACACTTTGGAGCAACATCCGGGCCAGACCCACAACAAGATCCCCTCCGTGTAGATCCAACGCGTCCGTGAGGGGGGGGGGGGGCACACCCCGGAGACGTGTGCCACCTCTTCGGACATGCCACCAAACCACCCCGCATGTATGAGGGCCCGGTGCGATGCTCCGGTGGCATTGCTACCCCCCCAGGGCCCCCGACCCGCCTAACCCTGTAGCGTTTGACCACGGGATCTAGCCCTTTGACTTTGCACGGACGGGCTTTGACCAGCGGACCTCCCCACCCGGTTGTGTTCGGTCAGCCCATAGGTACACTTTGGAGCAACATCCGGGCCAGACCCACAACAAGATCCCCTCCGTGTAGACCCGACGCGTCCGTTTCCCCCCTCCAGGTGCCGGCGGCGGCGCCGTCCGTGAGGGGAGGGCACACCCCGGACACACGTGCCGCCTCTTTAGACATGCCACCACACCACCCCGCATGTATGAGGGCCCGGTGCCACGCTCCGGTGGCATTGCTACCCCCCAGGGCCCCCGTCCCGCCTAACCCTGTAGCGATTGACCACGCGATCTAGCCCTTTGACTTTGCACGGACGGGCTTTGACCAGTGGACCTCCCCACCCGGTTGTGTTAGGTCAGCCCATAGGAACACTCTGGAGCAACATCCGGGCCAGACCCACAGCAAGATCCCCTCCGTGTAGACCCCACGCGTCCGTTTACCCCCTCCGTGACACGGCGATAGCGACGTTCGTAACGGGGGGCGGCAATCGATATACCATCGGGAATGTTTTTTTAGATAAGGCATAATTATCTTATGCAAAAACAAAAACTAAAATAAAGTAAAAATAACAAAACAAAGTAAAAATAAAAAAATAAAGTAAAATATACGTAAGGCCGTCGGCATATCTGTGCACACACGCAGGTTATCCCGCGGATCGATGACGGGGCGTGGCACAGGGATCGATGACATGGCGAAGGGGCCTATGCCGACGGCCTTGCCGTAGGCATACCTCTGCCACAGATAATATAAAAAATTAAGTAAAGTAAACATTTGCCGACGGCTAGGCCGTCGGCATATCTGTGCACACACGGATCGGTGACGTGGTGTGTCATACGGATCGTTGACGTGGCAGAGGGGCCTATGCCGACGGCTACGCCGTAGGCATACCTCTGCCACAGATATGCCGACGGCCGCCGTTACCGCCCGTCGGCGTAGGATAAACGCCGTCAAGCGTCAGCACTGACTAGGGAGTTGGGCCCGGGATATGCCGACGGCCTGTCCTATGCCGACGGGCGCCGTAGGCTTATCTCGGGTGGTCCCAACGGCCACGTCTATGCCGACGGCCCCGTCGACATAGATCAATGTATGCCGACGGCTTTTCTACGCCTATGGCCCACCCTTGGCCGTCGGCATAGGTGCGGCGATGCCGACAGGGGCCGTCGGCATAGATTTGGCCGTCGGCAAACCCAGTTTTTCTGGTAGTGTAGGGTGGTACTCTTAAGTAGACCCCACACTGATCAACCTTCTTATGCTTCCCACAGTTGAGCTTCATCATACACAACCAACACCTGAGTTGACGAAAATGACACCCACACCCTCTGCAGACCCAAGAACAGTTTATTTGTCATCATCATTCCCATAAACAATGAATTACCAACAAAGACAAGAAAGAGGTAACAACAAGTTTGGAGAGAAGCCGGGAGGCAGTACCGGTGGAAATCATCGTAGTAGAATTGCTACTCGACGGCCTGCATCAAGGATCACAAGAGATACATGGTCAGTACTAGAGGCAAACAAAGAACCAGTTTTTGTTGTAGTTTCAAATCATACGCACCAGCGGCACACAGTGATGGTGGTTCTGTTTTGCTTGTAGAGGATGATGCAGAGCTTCTGGTCTTGTGGACGCCGAGCTTCTCAACCATACAGTCTGGACCATACACAACCGAACAGCAAGATAGGCACATAAGCACCACACATAGAAAAACCATCTAAGCATCTCTCTCTGCTGCAAACTGACATGGGTAAAAATATCCCGTGAAGCCAGCAGAGTTTGGTTTGTGTATGTACTTTGGATGTTCTTCAGTAAAAATATTGAGTGAAGCCAGCCGATGCCAGAGAACACCGTGTAGAGTAGAGACTGCCGTTGATTGATGTCTGTATGTAAACAACTCAGAGATCAGTTATTGTGACGATAACAATGTGCCCTCATCTAATCAGACACCATGCACAAAAGTAATAACCAAGAGTTAAAGTCAGCAGTCCACTATGATGAGCTACATGTACTAGTACTGAGTACTAACTGTGAAGGTCACAAGACTGAACCTGATACATGAGCTACAGCTATGCTAGAAAATAAAAGGCATGTTCTTTGACAAAAAAGAAAATCTGAAACAAGGTTGCAGGATACTACAAGATCATCAAGTTTATGTGCACCTTTACCAAACGACCGATGCAAGTCATGGCCCTTAGCAACCACAACATGATAACAAAATTACATTCTGTTTTCCCGTGCCACATATTCAATTTTAACAAGCATACACAAAACTGTATGGATAATTGTTTAAGAACCAGAACCAACAAATAAGCAAACATACATGACAATAGACAAGCAAGGACCGTATCATACCTGGAGTGTAGAAGCCCGTGTAGGGTAGGACGCTATAGTACACTCCGCACTTGCCAACCTTCTTAAGCTTCCCAGTGTTGAGCTTCATCATAAACAAGCCAACACCTGAGCTAACAAAGATGACAACGACACACTCTGCAGACCCAACAAAAATTGTTTGTCATCTTCATTCCAAAAGCATAATAGTCGACGGGCCGCATCGAGGAACACAAGAGACACATGGTCAGTACTACAGTCAAAAAATGAACCGATTTTTACTGCGGATTCAAATCATACGCACGAGAGGCACGACCAAGGTGGTTCCGTTCTGCTTGAGTGCTTGTAGAGGATGATGGAGGGCTTCATCTCTTGTCAACGCCAAGCTTCTCGTACATATAATCTGAGCCATAAACAACCAAGCAGCAAGAGAAGCATGTCAGCACCACACGTAGAAGAATCAAGGTGTGCCTCTCTCCCTGCTGCAAACTGATACGAGTAATAATATTCAGTTAAGGTAGCATAGTTTAGTTCTCTGTATGTATGTACTACCTTCGATGTTGTTGGGTAAACATATTCAGCAAAGCCAGCCCATGCCAAAGGCCACCGTGGTGGAGCTTGTCGCTGAATGAGATCTGGATACAAGAACACAATCACACTTGTATTATACACTACCAACATCAACTTGGCACGGATCTGAAAATAGCTTGAGAGAGAGATTTGGTACAAGCGGTAGAGAGCAGACATACCAGAGAGGGGGGTCCTCGCCATGCTAGGTGCCCCTGTGGGCTATTTCGCCGGGCCGGTTACCTGCGTTCAACCTCCATCCATACCTAGCTGGCATGTGTTTTGTACTAGATTGGATTACATGAAGTGAGAGGCTGAGATGTTAGTACCATATATGTTTTCTCTGCCATTTGCGAAGAACTGGACTATTTTGGTGTAACGATGATGTATCATGTGACATGTTCAGTGTAAAAGAAATGACATTTGTTCGTTCCTTATTTGCAGCTCTGCCTTATTTGTTTCGTATATGCACATGTGTTGTGTGGATGTGTGGATAAGTGTAAGAACGCTGCACGATGCAGCTCGTCGTTGTAGGACCGTGAATCCGACAAGGAGCACGAGACCGTGAGTTATGTCCCGGGCATGCTGATAGAGGAGAAGCCTTCGGCTAGAGCATCTCTAATAGACCCTTCATCGCGCAGACTTTTAAAGTGAGTATAAGGGCTGGAGAAAACGTGTTTTGAGTGCTGGCGCAGGCTGCTTTGTTCGGCCGCAGCCTGCACCAGCCCTCGAAACACATAGTTTTTTCTCAACTTGATACATGTGTCATAGTATACATAGAAATATGAAATCAATATAAATTAAAATCTGAATATTACAATGCAACAATCATCCAAATTACAATAATTATTCAATCTAATAATTAAACTTATAATTCAATACAAGAATTGTTCCGCATACAACAATGATACAAATCACTCATGAATTAAATTAAATAAATGTAAAAATGGTTGGTTTTATTGCTGCCCATGACTTTGCCAATTGTGCACAATGAGATCATGCTGAAGCTGGTGGTGGGTGTTTGAGTCGGATTTACCGTGTTTTCGCGGGTCAATGGGACAATTTACCACGTCCCTCAATATTTTTTATGGATTGCGGGCGTCTAAGGTGGTTGTTCGGGTCATTTTTTCCGTGTAAAATTGTAAAGCGGCGGTTGTTTTGCAGTTCAACACGATTTAAGGGGTCTGCTAGAGATTCTCTTACTAACCGCCAGGCCAGCCAAACACAAAATCACTAAATCTAAGATTACACACGTCAGAATCAAATCAGACATACAGCCGCGCACCGGCGCGGGTGCTTAATCTGCGCGGCCGCCACACTTCTGAAACCATGTCCCTTGCCCGTTTACAGACAGCCTACAGGGTTTCAAACTGCCACATTTTACAGCTAGATAGCTCGACAAAGTTTAATCTGGCATGCTAGGACTAAGGGAAGACATCATGTACAATCTGGCAGCAAGGCTTCCTCCTTGGCCGTGACATTGTGATATAATGTGCTATATTTCTCCAAGCAAGAAAAGTTGCGCTGTTTCTGGTAGAGTATTGTTTCCTTTTTATTAGCTCATAGGCATCATATATGCTGATCTTTCTAGTTATGATAAGCACGTACTGACATGGTGACACGTACTGATGCATTTGCCGGTGATGATAAGCAGCAAGTTATAGTTCAACTAAATTGTAAAACATGGAGATACTTTTGTTCTAGTACCGCAACTGATGCAGCTACATCTGACTTCAGTAATCTGTGGACAACATTATTATCACGGCTGTTATTGGTCATTAGATCCATTGTTGGCTGTTAAAGGGGGATATTCTATTCTGGCATTTTTGTGGAAATACTCCATATCCCTGCTGGGGAGAAGGAGATCGACATCTCGAAGAACCTCCGGGACATCATCCACCTGGAGATCACACTAGACGCCTTCTGCAGCAGCACCTGCAAGGGCCTGTGCCTTGTCTGCGGTGCGAACCTCAACACGAGCAGCTGCAGCTGCCGCGCCGAGGAGTCGTTGTAAGCGAAGGACGCCAGGTGGCCAGGAACTCTCAAAGACCTGCTGAAGCCTATGCAGAGAAGATGATGATGAGGCAGACAGTGCATATGTAAGTATCTTGTAACCTATGCGATAGTCTCTATGATTCTCATGGCCTCATGGGCAAGATATGCAGCCCGGTGAAAATGCAGATATTTGATGGCAGCGATAGCGGGGAACTAGACTGGCGACATTTGAGTTGCATCTCATGCTTCGCTCGCTGCACCGGCGATGCAGATCTTTCTGGCCGTTCCTCAGAAGTTCATGATTATCATTTGTATTGCCTCATCTTACGGTCTGAAAGTAGAAGCCTGCAACGCAATGGTAGGATATTATGTTGTACCGCAAAACCTGAAACGATATGTGGGTGAATTTGCGTGACACATGTGCTTTGTCTCCTGGGGGGATCAAATTAACTGTATGTACATTTATCACTGGTTAACTCCCTGGGAAGGTTAGATTAAATTGCTGTAACACAAGGCAGAATTCTTCATGTTAATTAGCAAGTGTTATGTTTTTGCAGGAACACTTGCATCTTTCAGGTTTTACTTCTTGTACCAACAGGTAACAGCCCAAAGTAGGCCAACACAGGTTTACTTGCAGCTGAGCAAAGATAAGTAAAAATAAATACAGAAAAACACTTCACCAGCTCCAGGATAGAAAAAGTACTGTAGAACCGAAGAAACTGAGCAGACAAAGAGCAGTCCTGAAACACAGAGAGAAAAACCTCCCCATTCCCATGGTTGCTTGGGTGGAGCACCACAAGAAACAAAGAACATCCATTCATGGCTTTTCCTCTGTGAGTTTCGCGGCGGTGCGCCGCTCATTCACCGAGCTCGAAAATGGGGACAAGGCAACAGTGACATCCACCTTGAAATGTGCAATGTGCCAGGATGTTATGTTGTAGTGCAAAACCTGAAATGACATGATAAGTGGTGCTTTGTCTCCTGAAAGGAATCAAATTTTACCTGGATGTGCACTTATCACTGTATGTATGTTTTTGCTGGAACACTAGCATCTTTCAGGTTTTACTTCTTGCAAGCCAACAGGTAACAAACCAAAGTAGGTCAACACAAAACTTACTTAGGCCCTGTTCGGTTCATAAGTTTTAGGACTTTTTTTAATCCCAACTTATAAGTCCTAAGTCCCTAAAAAGTCCCTACCTGTTTGGTTCTTGGGACTTAACATGGACTAGAAGACCATATTACAACTATAAGTCCCTATAAGTCCCTCCTTGAGAGTTTTATTTCATAAGTCACAAATACCCACTTTAAGTCCCTACAAGTCCCTCCTGTTTGGTTTAGATGGGACTTATAGTTGAACAAAGACAAGTGAAAAAAAGTAGGTCAGACGGAGAATCAGTTCACCAGTCACAAAATACAGTAATTAAGTAGACTGAATAAACTAGCAGACTACATCAACCGTGAGCTGATCAGTACACAGGAACACAAAGAACACACATTCATGCCCTCTCCTCCGCGAGTTTCGCGAGGGCGCTCCTCTCATCCCACAAGCTCGAAACAAGGGACCATGCAACAGCAACCTCCACCTTGCAGAAGCCAAGATCGAAGGTGCCATTGCTCGTGCCGGCCCTCTCCGGCGCGAACACGGCCTCGCCTCGCGCAACAACGACGGCACCGCCACCAACATCATCGTCTTCTTTGCCACCAGTCTGAGAGGAGGCCACCACGGAAACAACCAGCTTCCCCCCTAGAGGTCCACCGACACGACGCGCCTCGAGAGCTCTACCGCGCCGGTCGAAGGGCTGATCGGCATCTTCCCGTCCCGGCAGTCGAGCAGCAGAACCTCTCCTTCCCTCACGGTTGTGACCTCGACGACGACGCGCCCCCGGAGACCGTCTGGCCACACACCGTCGATGATCCGGACACCGATGACGGTCGCCTCGACCGAGGGGTCCAGCGGCGCGTAGGCAAGCTGGGTCGTGCACCGGTCGCAGAGGATACCAGAGCGGAGCACATGTGTGGCAAGGTAGGTCTGGGGGTAGTTGAAGATCCCGAAGGCCAGCATCTCGTCCTCTTCGGGCTCCGTCTTGCTCTTCACCTTCAGCTGGAACTCAATTGTGATCGGGTCGATGATCACGATCGCGCGCGCCGGGCCTGTCAGCAGTAGGTATGGATCCTACAATGCAAGCAACACATGCCAACAAAATGGCTGGCAGACTATCATGTAACGAAGACGAGAACTATGGTGAATATATCAAATTCATGCTCCAATTCGATGAAGGAAGAATCAGAGGAAATATATTGTAACATAAAACAATAGACAACAAATGATGCACGGTGCTTACCTGTTGGGTGAGGACCTGGCAGTTATCCCTGGTGCGGTTGAAGAGGAAGTTGCGATTGTGATCCGAGGTGTCCCTGGCGGCAACAAAGCTGTGGACATGCAGCGGCCGCTGGAGGCCGTCTTCCAGGTTGGCCACCCGGATGCCGAAGATCTGGATGGTACAACGAGGTCTCGCGTAGCTCGGGATGGGTCCGAATATAAAGCACATGGGACCAAGACTTGCTGCAGTGCAGTGCAGGAAGCAAAAGTTAAGCTATGTGTCACAGGAACAAATAGAGTTTCTTGTTATCAGCAAACAACACACATCGATCCATGCTAAATGAAACTGGCTAAGAAATGATTTACTCTAATCCGGAGCACAGATGCACCCGCGTGAGGGCCGGTGCGACGCTCCGGTGGCATTGTTATCCCCCAAGGCCCTCGCCCCGCCTAACCCTGTAGTGTTTGATCACGAGATCTAGCCCTTTGATTTTTCATGGACGGGCTTTGACCAGTGACCTATCCACCCGGTTGTGTTAGGTCAGCCTATAGGAACACTTGAGAGCAACATCCGGGCCAAACCCACAGCTTGATCCCCTCCATGTAGACCCGACGCGGCCGTTTCCCCCCTCCAGGTTCGGCGGTGGCGTCGTCCGTGAGGGGGCCACACCCCGGAGACGCGTGCTGCCTCTTCAGACATACCACCGCACCGTACGACATGTATAATAAGGGCCCGGTGCGACGCTCTGGTGGCATTGCTACCCCCCCCCAGGGCCCCCGTCCGGCCTAACCCTGTAGCGTTTGACCACGAGATCTAGCCCTTTGACTTTCCATGGACGGGCTTTGACCAGTGGACCTCTCCACCCGGTTGTGTTAGGTCAGCCCATACGAACACTTGGGAGCAACTTCCGGGCCAAACCCACAACAAGATCCCCCCGACGCGGCCTTTTCCCATTCCAGGTGCCGGTGGCGGCGCCGTCCGTGAGGGGGTGCTACCTCTTGAGCACTGCGTTGAATTTTCCTGAAAAGGAAAGGATGATGCAGCAAAGTGGCATAAGTATTTCCCTCAGTTTTTGAGAACCAAGGTATCAATCAAGTAGGAGGCTATGCGCGAGTCCCTCGTACCTACACAAAGCAAATAACTCCTCGCAACCAACGCTAATAGGGGTTGTCAATCCCTTCACGGTCACTTACGAGAGTGAGATCTGATAAATATGATAGATAATATTTTTGGTATTTTTGGTATAAAGATGCAAAGTAAAATAAAAGGTAAAGTAAATAGCAAAGCAATAATAAAGTGATGGAAGATTAATATGATGAAGATAGACCCGGGGGCCATAGGTTTCACAAGTGGCTTCTTTCAAGAGCATAAGTATTCTACGTGAAGGAAATATGCCCTAGAGGAAATAATAAAGTTATTATTTATTTCCTTATATCATGATAAATGTTTATTATTCATGCTAGAATTGTATTAACCGGAAACATAATACTTGTGTGGATACATAGACAAACAGAGTGTCACTAGTATGCCTCTACTTGACTAGCTCGTTAATCAAAGATGGTTATGTTTCCTAACCATAGACATGAGTTGTCATTTGATTAACGGGATCACATCATTAGGAGAATGATGTGATTGACTTGACCCATTCCGTTAGCTTAGCACTTGATCGTTTAGTATGTTGCTATTGCTTTCTTCATGACTTATACATGTTCCTATGACTATGAGATTATGCAAATCCCGTTTACCGGAGGAACACTTTGTGTGCTACCAAATGTCACAACGTAACTGGGTGATTATAAAGGAGCTCTACAGGTGTCTCCAAAGGTACATGTTGGGTTGGCGTATTTCGAGATTAGGATTTGTCACTCCGATTGTCGGAGAGGTATCTCTGGGCCCTCTCGGTAATGCACATCACTTAAGCCTTGCAAGCAATGCAACTAATGAGTTAGTTGTAAGATGATGTATTACGGAACGAGTAAAGAGACTTGCCGTTACGAGATTGAACTAGGTATTGAGATACCGACGATCGAATCTCGGGCAAGTAACATACCGATGACAAAGGGAACAACGTATGTTGTTATGCGGTCTGACCGATAAAGATCTTTGCAGAATATGTGGGAACCAATATGAGCATCCAGGTTCCGCTATTGGTTATCGGCCGAAGACGTGTCTCGGTCATGTCTACATTGTTCTCGAACCCGTAGGGTCCGCACGCTTAATGTTATGATGACAGTTTCATTATGAGTTTATATGTTTTGATGTACCGAAGGTTGTTCGGAGTCCCGGATGTGATCACGGACATGACGAGGAGTCTCGAAATGGTCGAGACATAAAGATTGATATGTTGGAAGCCTATATTTGGACATCGGAATCATTCCCGGTAAAATCGGGATTTTACCGGAGTACCGGGGGGTTACCGGAACCCCCCCGGGGGTTAATGGGCCTACATGGGCCCTAAGGGAGAAGAGGAGGGCCGGCCATGGCAGGCCGCGCGCCCCGTCCCCCTAGTCCGAATAGGACAAGGAAGGGGGGGGGGCGGCGCCGCCCTTTCCTCTTTCCCCCTTCCCATTTCCTTCTCCAACAAGGCAAGAGGGGGGAGTCCTACTCCCGGTAAGTAGGACTCCTCCAGGCGCACCCCTAGGGGCCGGCCGCACCTCCCCCTCCCCCCTTTATATACGGGGGCGAGGGGGCACCCCAAGACACACAAGTTGATCTTCGTGATCGTTCCTTAGCCGTGTGCGGTGCCCCCTTCCACCATATTCCACCTCGGTCATATAGAAGCGGTGCTTAGGCGAAGCCCTGCGATGGTAGAACATCAAGATCGTCACCATGCCGTCGTGCTGACGGAACTCTTCCCCGACACTTTGCTGGATCGGAGTCCGGGGATCGTCATCGAGCTGAACGTGTGCAAGAACTTGGAGGTGCCGTAGTTTCGGTGCTTGATCGTACGGGCCATGAAGACGTATGACTACATCAACCGCGTTGTCATAACGCTTCCGCTTTCGGTCTAGAGGGTACGTAGACAACACTCCCCCATCTCGTTGCTATGCATCACCATGATCTTGCGTGTGCGTAGGAAATTTTTGAAATTACTACGTTCCCCAACAGTGGCATCCGAGCCTGGTTTTATGCTAGATGTCATATGCACGAGTAGAACACAAGTGAGTTGTGGCCGATATAAGTCATACTGCTTACCAGCATGTCATACTTTGGTTCGGCGGTATTGTTGGATGAAGCGGCCCGGACCGACATTATGCGTACGCTTACGCGAGACTGGTTCTACCGACGTGCTTTGCACACAGTTGGCTGGTGGGTGTCAGTTTCCCCAACTTTAGTTGAACCAAGTGTGGCTACGCCCGGTCCTTGCGAAGGTTAAAACAACACCAACTTGACAAACTATCGTTGTGGCAACTGGCAGGAGCCATATGGTTGTCGCTTTATTGTATGCAATGCAATCGCCCTGTAATGCTTTACTTTATCACTAAGCGGTAGCGATAGTTGTAGAAGCATAAGATTGGCGAGACGACAACAATGCTACAATGGAGATCAAGGTGTCGCGCCGGTGACGATGGTGATCATGACGGTGCTTCGGAGTGGAGATCATAGGCACAAGATGATGATGGCCATATCATATCACTTATATTGATTGCATGTGATGTTTATCTTTTATGCATCTTATCTTGCTTTGATTGACGATAGCATTATAAGATGATCCCTCACTAAATTATCATAGTAAAAGTGTTCTCCCTGAGTATGAACCGTTGCGAAAGTTCTTCGTGCTGTGACACCACGTGATGATCGGGTGTTGTCGGTGTCAAAACCGGCGGATCTCGGGTAGGGGGTCCCGAACTGTCCGTCTAGGCGGATGGTAACATGAGACAAGGGACACGATGTTTTTACCCAGGTTCAGGCCCTCTCGATGGAGGTAAAACCCTACTCCTGCTTGATTAATATTGATGATATGGGTAGTACAAGAGTAGATCTACCACGAGATCAGAGAGGCTAAACCCTAGAAGCTAGCCTATGGTATGATTGTTGTTCGTCCTACGGACTAAAAACCCTCCGATTATATAGACACCGGAGAGGGCTAGGGTTACACAGAGTCGATTACAATGGGAGGAGATCATATCCGTATCGCCAAGCTTGCCTTCCACGCCAAGGAAAGTCCTATCCAGACATGGGACGAAGTCTTCAATCTTGTATCTTCATAGTCCAACAGTCCGGCCAAAGGATATAGTCCGGCTGTCCGAAGACCCCCTAATCCAGGACTCCCTCAGTAGCCCCTGAACCAGGCTTCAATGACAATGAGTCCGGCGTGCAGTGTTGTCTTCGGCATTGCAAGGCGGGCTCCTCCTCCGAATACACCATGGAAGAGTTTGAATGCAAGGATAGTGTCCAAACCTGCAAAATAAGTTCCACATACCACCGTAGAGAGAATAATACTTCCACAAATCTAATCTGCTGACACGTTTTGATAGTACGACATCACTTCATGGCCCGGTTATTCCGCAGCGTGATTTTGAACATGGCCTCCGAATACACCATGGAAGATTTTGAACACAAGGGTAGTGTCCAGCTCTGCAAAACAAGCTCCACATGCCACTTTAGAGAGAATGATATCTGCACAAATCTAATCTGCTGACGTATTCCGCAGCGTGACATCACACCACGGCCAAGCCTTTATTCGAATCGTTTTACTGTTCTAGCTCAGCGCGTTTAGCGAGGCGGTTTCCTTGGCACGTCTTGTCGAAGCAGAGATCGTCCCCCCTTATTCCGATATTCTCATCAATACGGGTGTGGGTAACCCAACCGTGCCATTGATTACAGTGCTTAGGAGATAAGCGAGTTTTACCAGGCGGGCGGGGGCACGCAGTTCTGGTCTACCCATATAAGGGGATAAGGATCCACCTTTTCACCTACGCCTTCTTCCTCCTTTGCCTATCCATTTCCGCGCACTCGAGCTCCAGCGCCCAAGTCCACACACCCCACCTCAACCTTCTCTAGCCATGTCCGGAGTGGGAGGCAAGTGGATGGTCTCCTCCGTCACGGAGGGACACATCAAAAAGCTGAGGAAGGCCGGATACTTGTCTAACAACATCGCGCACCGGCTTCCCGAAGAGGGGCAGCTCATCCCCACCCCCAGGCCCCATGAGAGGGTGGTGTTCCTCCCCCATTTCCTCCGCGGACTGGGCTTCCCTCTCCACCCATTTGTCCGGGGGCTCATGTTCTACTACGGCCTGGATTTCCACGATCTGGCCCCGAACTTTGTCCTCAACATCTCGGCGTTTATCGTCGTGTGCGAGGTCTTCCTCTGCATCCGACCCCATTTCGGCCTATGGCTCAAGACCTTCAATGTCAAGCCAAAGGTGGTGCGCGGCACCCAGGCGGAGTGCGGAGGCGCCATGGTGGGCAAGATGCCCAACGTCCTATGGCTCGAGGGGTCCTTCGTGGAGACCCTGAAGGGGTGGCAATCGGGGTGGTTTTACATCATAGAGCCGCGTGACCCTGAATGGGTTGCAGCCCCCGAGTTCCGATCCGGACCCCCTACGCGGCTCACCTCCTGGAAAGAGACGGGCCTGACATGGGGTAAAAAAGGAGAGCTGACTGGACTCCAAACATGCGTTCAAAGCCTGATGGACAAGAAGCTCAAACTTGTCAACGTAGTCCAAGTTATGCTCATCCGCCGGATCCTCCCGTGACAACAACGGGCTTTCAACCTGTGGGAGTTCGACCCGGCGCAGCACCGAACTCTAAGTAGGCTCTTCGACACGACGTACGAAGATGCCTGGAAGGCGCTATTCAAGGGCGCCGAGGCTCCCGCATCCGCTACTAAGGATCGCGGATTCAGCACGCAGCGTCATGCTAGCGTGGTAAGCTTTTTTCACCTCTTACATGATATTAGTTTTCCATAGTTTGACTCTATGCGGGATCTAAACTCCCTTACCCTTGACAGGATTGGCAGGAGACATCCGGACAGATCAGCTGTCCGGCTCCTTTGCCCGAAGACCCAGCGGACGCCCGCTTGACGGGGCTGCTGGTTCCGGCACCCTATGTGGTGCCGGAGAAGAAGGCCAAGAAGAAGGCCACGGGGACTCGAAAGAGCGCCCGACGCCTGGTGGTGTCGGATTCATCGTCTGACGACTCTGAGACGCACTCCTCCCGTGAAGACGAGGAGGAGGAAGTAGAGGCCTCTCCCCCTCCAGCGGGGGGAGGAAAGAAAAGGAAGGCCGCCCCAACTGGGGAGGCCGGAGGGTCCAAGAAGGGGAAGACCCTTCCTCCAGACTACTCCACCAACGCCGACGATGATGAAGAGGAGTGCCCGCTTAGGGCCAAGCCCCTGGCAAAATCGTAAGTATCTGGACACCAGAGTGATTCATAGTGTTCCTTCATTGCGTAGCTTTTCCTGACGCCGCATATAATTATGCAGTCCGCCCAAAGACCGGCTCGACGTGTCGACGAGCGGCTTCCTGGATTCATCGGATGTGAACAGCACTTTACTTCCGGCCGCCTCCTCCCCTCACCCTATGGACAATGTCGAGGTGTTGTCGCAGGAGGCTCCATGCCAGGAGGAGGTGGTCCTGGAGGCGCCGCAAGGCGACCTCCCGGACTCCAGGCGCCAAGGGGACAGAACCCCCGAGGGTTCTAAGTCCGGCCCCAGGCCGGACGCCGCACCGGAACCTTCAAAGGTTCCGGAGTCCGGCAGGTGGCCCCCTAAGAAGAAGGGCAGGCCCATGACGCCGGTGACCTCCGCCCAACCGGAGGCACCGGATAACTTGCTGGAGGTGCTTAACGGCGCCTCCATCGATGAGGAGCACCGCACTATTATGAGTGCGGTGATTCAGAGAGTTCAGTCCGCCAAGAGCGGGCTGACCGAAGCCTGTGCCAGCCTGCTGACAGGCTTTGAGGTATGTAAAAAATATGTAAAAATATTACCGCATAGACAGTAGCCCCTGATGCTCTGTTTGGCGTTCGGAAAGAAAAGCCGAATAGAGGATCTAATAACATTCGCAGGAGTCTAACAAAAGTAAGTCAATATGCATATGTAGGCTTCGCTGCTGGCGTCCGCCGCACTAACTGCGGAGGTGGACACGCTGAAGCAGAACCTCAAACGGTCCGAGCAGGAGCTCGGACTTGACAAGAAGCAGCTCGAGGATAAGGAAGGTAAGAAATACCTTATTTTAAATAAATAGAAAATATATGGTTGCAAAAAATGACAGGACCAACGTGGCTATTGTAGGGGCCATGACTGAGGTGGCGACCCTTAAGCAAGCGCTATCCGAGGCCGAGAAGAGGGTGGCCATGGAGCGCACCGAGCGGGAGAAGCACGAGGCGCAGGTTGGCGAGGTGCGGCAAGAGCTCTAGGCTCTCATGAAAAAGCATGAGAGTTTGGAGCTTGACTCGAAGACGCGGGAGTCCGAGCTCGCGGCGGCCATTGAAAATGCCAAATCTGCCAAGGCCGAAGCCCAGAAGGCCCTCCAGGAGGTGGAGTTAGCGGCGGGTAAGGCATTCTTTATGCAAAGCAAGAACGTGAAAGTGAGTTACTTGTTACTTACCCGAATCCGGAGCTCTCCAGGAGCATTCGCAGATTTGCCCCGCAGCGTGTCAGATGCCGCCGCCTTCTACCGAGCCGAGGAGGGAAGATCGACGGAGAAGGTGTTCTGGTCTCAGTATGCTGAGGCCGGACACCCTGTGCCCTTGAGTGACCAGCTGAAGCAACTGGTCAAGCTCCACAAGGTGGCCGAACAGGCCATGATCGAAGGGCCTTATAGTTCGGCTGTGGCCTGGAGAGGCTCTGCCTGGGAGCTACTTCGGGCTGGTGAGGCGGCTGGTGGAGGCCTGTCCAAGCACTAGTAGAAAACAGAGCTTTAAAACCGGTTCGTAAGGGCCTTTAGTGCCGGTTCCATAACCGACACTAATTGGTGGGCACTAAAGGCCCCCCCTTTAGTACCGGTTCGGCACGAACCGGCGCTAAAGTGCCACCACGTGGCGTGAGCTCGCGCCCTAGTATGGGGGACCTTTAGTACCGGTTGGTGTTACCAATCGGTACTAAAGGTTTTTTTTTGAATTTTTTTTTGAAAATTTTGGAATTTTTTTGATTATTTTTTAATTTTTAATTTTTCTGAATTATTTGGTGATTTAGTCTCTAATCACCTGCTCAAGTGTGGATCACTCATTCCAAATCATCTAACTTCCCGACCGGTCACCCATCCCTCTCACTACTCCAGCCCGAGCATGCTTAACTTTCGGGTTCTATTCTCATTCGTTTCCAAGTCTGCACTTGTTGTTTTTCTGACAATAGTAAGATGCCAATCCTATTAACCCTCAGGAGTTTAGCTTGAGCATGAAGTCACACATTTCACTGTTTGAGTTTGAAACTATTATTCTAAAAAACAGTAATTATTTAGTAACACTAATATTTCTTGAATAAGTTTGACCATAGTTTGACCACAGTTTGACCATAGTTTGACCAGATTTGACCAAAATTCAAAAAATTCAAAAAATTATTTAGTAACACTAATATTCTTGAATAATTATGTAGTAACATTAATACTTCTTGAATAAGTAGTTTGACCAAATTTGACCATATCTTTTTTCCTTTTGGAATTTGAGGATTCTAAAAAATTGCAAACAGGCCGTAGGCGGTCTCCATCGGATGCGGATTTTCGTGCTGAATTTTTTGATATATTATATGTTTTTTTCCGACATGGTATGCAAAAGTTACAGCCGTTTTACATTTCCCTACACTTTTTGCAAAACATGTCCGAATTTAAGTTTTCAAATTTTCCTAACGTGTAGATGTACTAATATAACTACCTCTCGAAGGATTTTATTTTTTGAAGTTTTTATCATTTTCTTTTGTTTTTTTCAAAACTGAAATGGCGATACAGGGGGGGGGGTAGAGTTTGAAAATTACCCTATAGTGCCGGTTTGTGTCTTCAACCGGGACTATAGGTTAAGAATCTGTAGTGCCGGTTGGTGACACAAACCGGTACTATAGGTTAGACCTTTAGTACCGGTTTGTGTCACAAACCGTCACTAAAGGGGCTCGTGGGGCCCTGGCCTGATGCCAGCCTGCCACCACCCCTTTAGTACCGGTTCGTGGCACGAACCGGTACTAAAGGTTCATTACGAACCGGCACTAATGCATAGCCATTCGAACCGGCACTATTGATCACATTAGTGCCGTTTTTTTACAAACCGGCACTAATGTGCTTCACGTTTGACCCTTTTTCTACTAGTGAAGGCTCGAAGTCATCAAGCGCTCCGTCTGCATCGAAGGTGCCCGTAGGGCACTTGCCCGTGCTAAAGTGTACTGGGGCAAGCTGGATGCGGAGAAGCTTGTGAAGGACGGGTCGCCGCCGGGCAAGGAGCATCGCAAGCCCGAGATGTATTATGAGGGCGTCCTGAAGGGTGCCCGACTTATGGCGGATGAATGTTCCAAAGATGTAATTTTTGAGTAAAAATTGTTTATTTTGTCCTGTGCGCTGAAAACTTGTTCATATGCGCTAAGCAACGCTTTTATAATTTAAAATATTACCTTATGTGCGGCCGTTTATTAAATTTGAGAGATGGCGAGTCGTCGGCTTCTGCCCCCATGCCACAAGTGCTGGGGTGTTCGGGATAAACTTGAGCGCTCTTTTTCCCGTTCTTGGGTCCTTCGAGGGAGGCGCTCAACACAACGAACAAGGCAAACGGACTATAATGCTTTATCACTCTCCTTAGCCATAGAATTCTATAATTTTAAATTTTGGCGAAGCCCCTAGTATTCGGAAGACCGAGTTCGGGGCGCTATCCACGCCTGGGCCGGACAAAGCCGGCTCCTCGCTCTAAGAGGCATAAGTCTTTATGGACTCGAAACCTCTCGAACAGCGACCAGCTCTCGCCCTATCATGACGGTCAGTTTTAGCTTTCTCTACTGAGGTGCTGAACCCAGCTCAACCGGCGCACAATCGCAGTAGTTATCCTAGCGCTACCTTAGCCGATATAATGGAACGTAAGGTACCAAAACATAGGAGCCGGGCAAACCCAACTATTGACCCAAGACATGATTCGGAGCCGATGCATATAATGCTATAAGTTCGGGGTGCCGCACTTGTGAAAGTGTTCGGACTTCTCACACTGTATTGTGGGGTACTTAAGCCCCTGTTGTACTGTCTGTACCAACGTGTACGGGTGCTAAATGTCATGACTGAACATATATATAAAAAGGAAATAAATAGAGAATGCAATAATAAGCTGAAGCTAAGCATTGTTTATTTTAAACGGCTGCTGCGAAAGCAGAACTATACAAATAGTGCGATAAGCAAGAGATGGGACTATTTGACATGTCCCCCTCCAGGGGTGATCTGCGAGGTGGTATGTAAGACAGGTATTTTGCTCGTTATAGAGACCACCTGGACATTCGACGTAGCTTTCTGCCTCCCTAGCTGTTGCATCGTGTGTTCGGCGATTGTACTGCCGGACAGGCCTTCCGTAGAGTGGAGTCCTGAAAGTAAGAAGAGAAAAATGACCAAGTTGTGAGCCCCTAGTGCGGTTGAGCCGCTTTTGTGGGCATGCCGTGGTCGTGCCCCTCCCCTATGCCCATGGTATTTATAGAGCGTAATTATGTATGCGTAATACTGGTTTCGTGATTCAGCGAGGGCTAGGGTTGGGGCCGCATTGCTACGCTTTCTTGGAACGTGCCAGACGGTCTTGCTGTAGGTTACTCCGGGCGCGTTTGGTGGTGTCCGGACCTTTGTTAGCCGGACTGGAGAATTGCCTTGAGAGGCTACTTTGTACCTCCGCCGCGAGGGCCGCCGTATGCTCCTCTGTTCGGAGAGAGTGTTCGGTGTTTCCATTGACCGTAATTACTCCTCGAGGGCCTGACATCTTGAGCTTGAGGTATGCGTAGTGCGGCACCACATTGAACTTTGCAAATGCAGTTCGTCCGAGCAGTGCATGATAGCCACTGCGAAACGGGACTATGTCGAAGATTAACTCCTCGCTTCGGAAGTTATCCGGGGATCCGAAGACCACCTCCAGTGTAACTGAGCCTGTACAGTTGGCCTCTACACCTGGTATGACACCTTTAAAGGTCGTCTTTGTGGGTTTAATCCTTGAGGGATCTATGCCCATTTTTCGCACCGTATCCTGATAAAGCAGGTTCAGGCTGCTGCAGCCGTCCATAAGGATTCTGGTGAGCTGAAATCCGTCAATGATTGGGTCTAGAACCAATGCGGCAAATCCGCCATGTCCGATGCTAGTGGGGTGGTCTCGTCGATCAAAAGTGATCGGGCAGGAGGACCATGGGTTGAACTTAGGGGCGGCTGGCTCCAACGCGTATACGTCCCTGAGTGCATGCTTCCGCTGCCTTTTGGGGATGTGGGTTACGTATATCATGTTCACCGTCCGCACTTGTGGGGGGAAGTCCTTCTGTCCACTATTGTTCGGCGGCCGGGGCTCCTCCTCGTCATCGCTATGCAACCCTCTGTCTCTGTTTTCGGCATTTAACTTGCCTGCCTCCTTGAACACCCAACAGTCCCTGTTGGTGTGATTGGCTGGTTTTTCAGGGGTGCCGTGTATCTGGCACGAGCGATCGAGTATTTGGTCCAAACTGGACGGGCCCGGAGTATTTCTCTTGAATGGCTTTTTCCGCTGACCGGGTTTAGAGCCTCTGAATCCGGCATTAACCGCGGTATCCTCTGCATTGTCGCCGTTAATGCGGCGCTTGTGCCTGTTGCGACGTGACCTGCCATTGCTGTCCTTGGTATCCAAGTTACCAGGGTTCTTCATTATGTTATTGCTATGAGCTAGCCAGCTGTCTTCTCCCGCGCAAAAGCGGGTCATGAGTGTCGTGAGGGCTGCCATGGATTTCGGCTTTTCCTGTCCTAGGTGCCGGGCAAGCCACTCGTCACGGATGTTATGTTTGAAGGCTGCGAGGGCCTCCGTGTCCGGACAGTCGACGATTTAATTTTTCTTGGTTAGGAACCGTGTCCAGAATTGTCTGGCCAATTCCTTTGGCTGCTGAATTATGTGGCTTAGGTCATCGGCGTCTGGTGGTCGCACATAGGTGCCCTGGAAATGTTCGAGGAATGCGGCTTCCAGGTCCTCCCAACAACCAATTTATTCTGCTGGCAAGCTGTTAAGCCAATGCCGAGCAGGTCCTTTAAGCTTGAGTGGGAGGTATTTGATGGCGTGTAGATCATCACCGCGGGCCATGTGGATATGAAGGAGATAATCCTCGATCCATACCGCATGATCTGTTGTGCCATCGTATGATTCGATGTTTACGGGTTTGAAACCCTCGGGGATTTGAGGATCCATTACTTCATCTGTGAAGCATAGTGGGTGTGCGGCGCCTCTGTACTGGTCTATATCGCGACGTAGCTCAAATGAGCTTTGTCTGCTGTGTTCGGCCCGGCCGGATTTACTGTATCCGGCATGACGATTATCGTCTCGAGTCGTGGGGCGCCCACGCGATCCATAGATCGATCATGTTTGCCTTGCCTTGTCCTCCAATATATCTCGCAGGTCTGGTGCGTTTCCCCGTGCCTTGGTATTTTTTGAGCGACGCCGGGGTGCGGCTTGAGTGGAGGGCCGAGAGGCCTCTCTGTCGGCTGCGTCATGCGCTGGTGATGTAGGTTTAGGTGCTTCCTCTTCTAATCGGGGTAGCAGCCTACGCTTGGGGTAGCTCTTTGTTGGGGAACGTAGCATAAATTCAAAATTTTCTTACGTGTCACCAAGATCTATCTATGGAGTCATCTAGAAACGAGGGAGGAGTGGATCTACATACCCTTGTAGATCGCGCGCGGAAGCGTTCAAGAGAACGGGGTTGATGGAGTCGTACTTATCGTGATCCAAATCACCGATGATCCTAGCGCCGAACGGACGGCACCTCCGCGTTCAACACACATACGGAGCAGCGACGTCTCCTCCTTCTTGATCCAGCAAGGGGGAAGGAGAGGTTGATGGAGATCCAGCAGCACGACGGCGTGGTGGTGGAAGTAGCGGGATTCCAACAGGGCTTCGCCAAGCGCTGCGGGAGGAGGGAGATGTGTCATGGGAGGGAGAGGGAGGCGCCAGGGCTCAGGTATGGTTGCCCTCCCTTCCCCCCACTATATATAGGGCCAAGGGAGAGGGGGAGGGCGCAGCCTTGGCCCTTCCTCCAAGGAAGGGTGCGGCCAGGGAGGAGTCCCACCTCCCCAAGGCACCTCGGAGGTGCCTTCCCCCTTTAGGACTCTTCCTTTTCCTCTTCTCTTGGCGCATGGGCCTTTTGGGGCTGGTGCCCTTGGCCCATATAGGCCAAGGCGCACCCCCTACAGCCCATGTGGCCCCCCGGGGCAGGTGGCCCCACCCGGTGGACCCCCAGGACCCTTCCGGTGGTCCCGGTACAATACCGGTGACCCCGAAACTTGTCCCGATGGCCGAAATAGCACTTCCCATATATAATTCTTTACCTCCGGACCATTCCGGAACTCCTCGTGACGTCCGGGATCTCATCCGGGACTCCGAAAAACTTTCGGGTTACCGCATACTAATATCTCTATAACCCTAGCGTCACCGAACCTTAAGTGTGTAGACCCTACGGGTTCGGGAGACATGCAGACATGACCCAGACGTTCTCCGGTCAATAACCAACAGTGGGATCTGGATACCCATGTTGGCTCCCACATGTTCCACGATGATCTCATCGGATGAACCACGATGTCAAGGACTTAATCAATCCCGTATACAATTCCCTTTGTCTATCGGTACGATACTTGCCCGAGATTCGATCGTCGGTATCCCGATACCTTGTTCAATCTTGTTACCAGCAAGTCTCTTTACTCGTTCCGTAACACATCATCCCATGATCAATTCCTTGATCACATTGTGCACATTATGATGATGTCCTACTGAGTGGGCCCAGAGATACCTCTCCGTCACACGGAGTGACAAATCCCAGTCTCGATTCGTGCCAACCCAACAGACACTTTCGGAGATACCTGTAGTGTACCTTTATAGCCACCTAGTTACGTTGTGATGTTTGGCACACCCAAAGCACTCCTACGGTATCCGGGAGTTGCACAATCTCATGGTCTAAGGAAATGATACTTGACATTAGAAAAGCTTTAGCATACGAACTACATGATCTTGTGCTAGGCTTAGGATTGGGGCTTTGTCCATCACATCATTCTCCTAATGATGTGATCCCGTTATCAACGACATCCAATGTCCATGGTCAGGAAACCGTAACCATCTATTGATCAACGAGCTAGTCAACTAGAGGCTTACTAGGGACATGGTGTTGTCTATGTATCCACACATGTATCTGAGTTTCCTATCAATACAATTCTAGCATGGATAATAAACAATTATCATGAACAAGGAAATATAATAATAACCAATTTATTATTGCCTCTAGGGCATATTTCCAACACTCTTGGAGGGGCGTTCGAGTTCATACTCTTCGGCTGCAAGGACTTTAGTCCATCTGTCGGCTAGCAAGTCTTGGTCAGCTCTAAGCTGTTGCTGTTTTTTCTTGAGGCTGCTTGCCATGGCCATAAGCCTGCGTTTGAAACGCTCTTGTTCGATGAGATCCTCAGGCACGACAAATTCATCGTCGTCGAGGCTTGCCTCGTCTTCGGAGGGAGGCATGTAATTATCGTCCTCTACCTCTCTGTCTGCTGCTTCCTCATGAGGGATGGCTTCTCCGTCCTCCTATGCAGAATCCTGCTGGAGGGGGTTGTCTTTGGCACTGTCCGGGGTGTTATTATCTCCCGTGCCAGAATCACCGTTTTTGCTTTGGCGGGATTTAGAGCGGCGCCGTTGACGCCGGCGCTAAGGCTGCTTCTTGGAGGGGTCATCCTCCGCTGTTCCATCGCCATTGCCTTCTTTTGGGGTGTCCACCATGTATATGTCATATGACGAGGTGGCTTTCCAGTGCCCTATAGGCGCTGGTTCATGTTCGTCTCCTACATTGTCGTCCATACCGTCGATGTCTTCGGAGTCGAAGTCGAGCATGTCGGTTAAATCATCGACAGTGGCTACGAAGTGAGTGGTGGGTGGGCTTTGAATTTCTTCGTCATCCGCATCCCAACCTTGCTGACCATAGTCCGGCCAGGACTCTCCTGATAAAGAGAGAGACTTTAATGAGTTCAGAATGTCGCCGAAGGGCAAGTGTTGAAAGATGTCTGCGGCGGTGAACTCCATGATCGGCGCCCAATCGGATTCGATTGGCAGGGGCGCGGAGGGCTTGGAGTCCGGAGAGGAGTCCGACACCTTGGAGTCAGGGGCTTCGCAGAGAATAGGGACGGTGTTTGGCTCGATCACCGTAGAGATTGCAGCCCCCAAGGCGGTGTCCAGCCACCCGTCCTCGATTGGCGTAGTCGGCTCCGAGCTAAGGGTCGGAGCGGACATGGGTGCGGCCTCCTGGGCACTGTTCGGCGACAGAGCTAGATCATGCCCGTCGTGACAGTGCGGCGCGCCCGGCTATGGCTCGAATCCGTCGAAGATCAAGCCCCCGCGGATGTCTGCCATGTAGTTCAAGTTTCCAAATCTGACCTGATGGCCAGGGGCGTAGCTTTCGATATGCTCCAGATGGCCAAGCGAATTGGCCCGTAGTGCAAAGCCGTCGAATACGAAGATCTGTCCGGGGAGAAAAGTCTCACCCTGGACCGCATCGCTGTTGATGATCGGAGGAGCCATCGGGCCTAAAGGTGACGACACAGAGGAACTCTTAATGAAAGCACCAATGTCAGTGTCAAAACCGGCGGATCTCGGGTAGGGGGTCCCGAACTGTGCGTCTAGGCGGATGGTAACATGAGACAAGGGACACGATGTTTTTACCCAGGTTCGGGCCCTCTCGATGGAGGTAAAACCCTACTCCTGCTTGATTAATATTGATGATATGGGTAGTACAAGAGTAGATCTACCACGAGATCAGAGAGGCTAAACCCTAGAAGCTAGCCTATGGTATGATTGTTGTTCGTCCTACGGACTAAAAACCCTCCGGTTTATATAGACACCGGAGAGGACTAGGGTTACACAGAGTCGGTTACAATGGGAGGAGATCATATCCTCATCGCCAAGCTTGCCTTCCACGCCAAGGAAAGTCCTATTTGGACACGGGACAAAGTCTTCAATCTTGTATCTTCATAGTCCAGGAGTCCGGCAAAAGGTTATAATCCAGCCATCCGGACACCCCCTAATCAGGGACTCCCTCAGGTGTGATAGGCTCTACGTTCAAATACAACGGGTGCAAAACAATTGCACATGCGGAATACTCAGGTTAAACTTGACGAGACTAGCATATAATAGATATGGCCTCGGAACACGGAGACTGAAGGTCGAGCGTGAATCATATAGTAGATATGATCAACATATTGATGTTAACCGTTGAAACTACTCCATCTCACGTGATGATCAGACATGGTGTAGTTGATATGGATCACGTAATCACTTAGAGGATTAGAGGGATATCTATCTAAGTGGGAGTTCTTTAGTAATATGATTAATTGAACTTAAATTTATCATGAACTTAGTACCTGATAGTATCTTGCTTGTTTATGTTTGATTCTAGATAGATGGCCCGTGTTGTTGTTCCATTGAATTTTAATGCATTCCTTGAGAAAGCAAAGTTGAAAGATGATGGTAGCAATTACACGGACTGAGTCCGTAACTTGAGGATTATCCTCATTGCTGCACAGAAGAATTACGTCCTGGAAGCACCGCTGGGTTCCAGGCCTGCTGCTGGAGCAACACCAGATGTTATGAATGTCTGGAAAAGCAAAGCTGATGGCTACTCGATAGTTCAGTGTGCCATGATTTACGGCTTAGAACCGGGTCTTCAACAACATTTTGAACGTCATGGGGCATATGAGATGTTCCAGGAGTTGAAGTTAATATTTCAAGCAAATGCCCGGATTGAGAGATATGAAGTCTCCAATAAGTTCTACAGCTTCAAGATGGAGGAGAACAGTTCTGTCAGTGAGCATATACTCAAAATATCTGGGTATAATAATCACTTGATTCAGCTGGGAGTTAATCTTCTGGATGATAGTGTCATTGACAGAATTCTCCAATCACTGCCACCAAGCTACAAGAGCTTCATGATGAACTATAATATGGAAGGGATGGAAAAGACAATTCCCGAGCTCTTCGCGATGCTAAAAGCTGCGGAGGTAGAAATCAAGAAGGAGCATCAAGTGTTGATGGTCAACAAGATGACTAGTTTCAAGAAAAAGGGCAAAGGGAAGAAGAAGGGGAACTTCAAGAAGAACAGCAAGCAAGTTGCTGCTCAGGAGAAGAAACCCAAGTCTGGACCTAACCCTGAAACTGAGTGCTTCTACTACAAGCAGACTGGTCACTGGAAGTGGAACTGCCCCAAGTATTTGGCGGATAAGAAGGATGGCAAGGTGAACAAAGGTATATGTGATATACATGTTATTGATGTGTACCTTACTAATGCTCGCAGTAGCACCTGGGTATTTGATACTGGTTCTGTTGCTAATATTTGCAACTCGAAACAGGGACTACGGATTAAGCGAAGATTGGCTAAGGACGAGGTGACGATGCGCGTGGGAAATGGTTCCAAAGTCGATGTGATCGCGGTCGGCACGCTACCTCTACATCTACCTTCAGATTAGTTTTAGACCTAAATAATTGTTATTTGGTGCCAGCGTTGAGCATGAACATTATATCTGGATCTTGTTTGATGCGAGACGGTTATTCATTTAAATCTAAGAATAATGGTTGTTCTATTTATATGAGTAATATCTTTTATGGTCATGCACCCTTGAAGAGTGGTCTATTCTTGTTGAATCTCGATAGTAGTGACACACATATTCATAATGTTGAAGCCAAAAGATGCAGAGTTGATAATGATAGTGCAACTTATTTGTGGCACTGCCGTTTAGGTCATATCGGAGTAAAGCGCATGAAGAAACTCCATTCTGATGGACTTTTGGAACCACTTGATTATGATCACTTGGTACTTGCGAACCGTGCCTTATGGACAAGATGACCAAAACGCCGTTCTCCGGAACTATGGAGAGAGCAACATATTTGTTGGCAATCATACATACAGATGTATGCGGTCCGATGAATGTTGAGGCTCGTGGCGGATATCTTTATTTTCTCACCTTCACAGATGACTTAAGCAGATATGGATATATCTACTTAATGAAACATAAGTCTGAAACATTTGAAAAGTTCAAATAATTTCAGAGTGAAGTTGAAAACCATCATAACAAGAAAATAAAGTTTCTACGATCTGATCGTGGAGGAGAATATTTGAGTTACGAGTTTGGTGTACATTTGAAACAATGCGGAATAGTTTCGCAACTCACGCCACCCGGAACACCACAGCGTAATGGTGTGTCCGAACGTCGTAATCGTACTTTACTTGATATTGTGCGAACTATGATGTCTCTTACTGATTTACCGCTATCATTTTGGGGTTATGCTTTAGAGACGGTTGCATTCACGTTAAATAGGGCACCATCGAAATCCGTTGAGACGACGCCTTATGAACTATGGTTTGGCAAGAAACCAAAGTTGTCGTTTCTTAAAGTTTGGGGCTATGATGCTTATGTGAAAAAGCTTCAACCTGATAAGCTCGAACCCAAATCGGAGAAATGTGTCTTCATAGGATATCCAAAGGAAACTATTGGATACACCTTATATCACAGATCCGAAGGCAAGACTTTTGTTGCTAAATTCGGAAACTTTCTAGAGAAAGAGTTTCTCTCAAAATAAGTGAGTGGGAGGAAAGTAGAACTTGATGAGGTAACTGTACCTGCTCCCTTATTGGAAAGTAGTAGTTTCTGTGACACCTACACCAGTCAGTGAAGAAGTTAATGATGATGATCATGAAACTTCATTTCAAGTTATTACTGAACCTCGTAGATCAACTAGAGTAAGATCCGCACCAGAGTGGTACGGTAATCCTGTTCTGGAAGTCATGCTACTAGATCATGATGAACCTATGAACTATGAAGAAGTGATGGTGAGCCCAGATTCCGCAAAATGGCTTGAAGCCATGAAATCTGAGATGGGATCCATGTATGAGAACAAAGTGTGGACTTTGGTTGACTTGCCCGATGATCGGCAAGCAATTGAGAATAAATGGATCTTCAAGAAGAAGACTGACGATGACGGTAATGTTACTGTCTACAAAGCTCGACTTGTTGCAAAAGGTTTTCGACAAGTTCAAGGGATTGACTACGATGAGACCTTCTCACCCATAGCGATGCTTAAGTCTGTCCGAATCGTGTTAGCAATAGCCGCATTTTATGATTATGAAATTTGGCAGATGGATGTCAAAACTGCATTCCTAAATGGATTTCTGGAAGAAGAGTTGTATATGATGCAACCGGAAGGTTTTGTCGATCCAAAGGGAGCTAACAAAGTGTGCAAGCTCCAGTGATCCATTTATGGACTGGTGCAAGCCTCTTGGAGTTGGAATAAACGCTTTGATCGTGTGATCAAAGCATTTGGTTTTATATAGACTTTTGGAGAAGACTGTATTTACAAGAAAGTGAGTGGGAGCTCTGTAGCATTTCTGATATTATATGTGGATGACATATTGCTGATCGGAAATGATATAGAATTTCTGGATAGCATAAAAGGATACTTGAATAAGAGTTTTTCAATGAAAGACCTCGGTGAAGCTGCTTACATATTGGGCGTTAAAATCTATAGAGATAGATCAAGACGCTTAATTGGACTTTCACAAAGCACATACCTTGACAAAGTTTTGAAGAAGTTCAAAATGATCAGGCAAAGAAAGGATTCTTGCCTGTGTTACAAGGTGTGAAGTTGAGTAAGACTCAATGCCCGACCACTGCAGAAGATAGAGAAAAAATGAAAGATGTTCCCTATGCTTCAGCCATAGGCTCTATCATGTATGCAATGCTGTGTACCAGACCTGATGTGTGCCTTGCTATAAGTCTAGCAGGGAGGTATCAAAGTAATCTAGGAATGGATCACTGGACAGCGGTCAAGAACATCCTGAAGTACCTGAAAAGGACTAAGGATAAGTTTCTTGTATATGGAGGTGACAAAGAGCTCATTGTAAATGGTTACGTTGATGCAAGCTTTGACACTGATCCGGATGATTCTAAATCACAAACCGGATACATGTTTACATTGAACGGTGGAGCTGTAAGTTGGTGCAGTTCTAAACAAAGCGTTGTGGCGGGATGTACAAAGCGGAGTACATAGCTGCTTCGGAAGCAGCAAACGAAGGAGTCTGGATGAAGGAGTCCATATCCAATCTAGGTGTCATACCTAGTGCATCGGGTCCAATGAAAATCTTTTGTGACAATACTGGTGCAATTGCCTTGGCAAAGGAATCCAGATTTCACAAGAGAACCAAGCACATCAAGAGACGCTTCAATTCCATCCGGGATCTAGTCTAGGTGGGAGACATAGAGATTTGCAAGATACATACGGATCTAAATGTTGCAGACCCGTTGACTAAGCCTCTTCCACAAGCAAAATCATGATCAGCACCAAGGCTCCATGGGTGTTAGAATCATTACTGTGTAATCTAGATTATTGACTCTAGTGCAAGTGGAAGACTGAAGGAAATATGCCCTAGAGGCAATAATAAAGTTATTCTTTATTTCCTTATATCATGATAAATGTTTATTATTCATGCTAGAATTGTATTAACTGGAAACATAATACTTGTGTGAATACATAGACAAACAGAGTGTCACTAGTATGCCTCTACTTGACTAGCTCGTTAATCAAAGATGGTTATGTTTCCTAACCATAGACATGAGTTGTCATTTGATTAACGGGATCACATCATTAGGAGAATGATGTGATTGACTTGACCCATTCCGTTAGCTTAGCACTTGACCGTTTAGTATGTTGCTATTGCTTTCTTCATGACTTATACATGTTCCTATGACTATGAGATTATGCAACTCCCGTTTACCGGAGGAACACTTTGTGTGCTACCAAACGTCACAACGTAACTGGGTGATTATAAAGGAGCTCTACAGGTGTCTCCAAAGGTACATGTTGGGTTGGCGTATTTCGAGATTAGGATTTGTCACTCCGATTGTCGGAGAGGTATCTCTGGGCCCTCTCGGTAATGCACATCACTTAAGCCTTGCAAGCAATGCAGCTATTGAGTTAGTTGCAACATGATGTATTACGGAATGAGTAAAGAGACTTGCCGGTAACGAGATTGAACTAGGTATTGAGATACCGACGATCGAATCTCGGGGAAGTAACATACCGATGACAAAGGGAACAAAGTATGTTGTTATGCGGTCTGACCGATAAAGATCTTCGTAGAATATGTGGGAACCAATATGAGCATCCAGGTTCCGCTATTGGTTATTGGCCGGAGACGTGTCTCGGTCATGTCTACATTGTTCTCGAACCCGTAGGGTCCGCACGCTTAACGTTACGATGACAGTTTCATTATGAGTTTATATGTTTTGATGTACCGAAGGTTGTTCGGAGTCCCGGATGTGATCACAGACATGACAAGGAGTCTTGAAATGGTCGAGACATAAAGATTGATATATTGGAAGCCTATATTTGGACATCAGAATTATTCCGGGTAAAATCGGGATTTTACCGGAGTACCGGGGGGTTACCGGAACCCTCCCGGGGGTTAATGGGCCTACATGGGCCCTAAGGGAGAAGAGGAGGGCTGGCCAGGGCAGGCCGCGCGCCCCCTCCCCCCTAGTCCGAATAGGGCAAGGAAGGGGGGGGGGGGCGGCGCCCCCCCTTTCCTCTTTCCCCCTTCCCCTTTCCTTCTCCAACAAGGCAAGAGGGGGGAGTCCTACTCCCGGTGGGAGTAGGACTCCTCCAGGCGCACCCCTAGGGGCCGGCCGCACCTCCCCCTCCCTCCTTTATATACGGGGGCGAGGGGGCACCCCAAGACACACAAGTTGATCTTCGTGATCGTTCCTTAGCCGTGTGCGGTGCCCCCTTCCACCATATTCCACCTCGGTCATATTGTAGCGGTGCTTAGGCGAAGCCCTGCGACGGTAGAACATCAAGATCGTCACCACGCTATCGTGCTGACGGAACTCTTCCCCGACACTTTGCTGGATCAGAGTCCGGGGATCGTCATCGAGCTGAACGTGTGCAAGAACTCGAAGGTTCCATAGTTTCGGTGCTTGATCGGTCGGGCCGTGAAGACGGACGACTACATCAACCGCGTTGTCATAACGCTTCCGCTTTCGGTCTACGAGGGTACGTAGACAACACTCTCCCCTCTCGTTGCTATGCATCACCATGATCTTGCGTGTGCGTATAGGAAATTTTTGAAATTACTACGTTCCCCAACACTACGGTGGGTGAACAAATTACTGTTGAGCAATTGACAGAATTGAGCATAGTTATGAGAATATCTAGGTATGATCATATATATAGGCATCACGTCCGAGACAAGTAGACCGACTCCTGCCTGCATCTACTACTATTACTCCACTCATCGACCGCTATCCAGCATGCATCTAGAGTATTAAGTTCAAGAAAACAGAGTAACGCCTTAAGCAATATGACATGATGTAGAGGGATAAATTCATGCAATATGATAAAAACCCCATCTTGTTATCCTCGATGGCAACAATACAATACGTGCCTTGCTGCCCCTACTGTCACTGGGAAAGGACACCGCAAGATTGAACTCAAAGCTAAGCACTTCTCCCATTGCAAGAAAAACCAATCTAGTAGGTCAAACCAAACTGATAATTCGAAGAGACTTGCAAAGATAACCAATCATACATAAAAGAATTCAGAGGAGATTCAAATATTGTTCATAGATAATCTTGATCATAAACCCACAATTCATCGGTCTCAGCAAACACACCGCAAAAAGAAGATTACATCCAATAGATCTCCACGAGAGAGGGGGAGAACATTGTATTGAGATCCAAAAAGAGAGAAGAAGCCATCTAGCTACTAACTATGGACCCGAAGGTCTGAGGTAAACTAATCACACTTCATTGGAGAGGCTATGGTGATGATGTAGCCCTCCGTGATGGATGCCCCCTCCGACGAGGCTCCGGAACAGGCCCCAAGATGGGATCTCGTGGATACAGAAAGTTGTGGTGGTGGAATTAGGTTTTTGGCTCCGTACACTAGTAGAAAAAGGGTCAAATGTGAAGCACATTAGTGCCGGTTTGTAACAGAACCGGCACTAATGTGATCAATAGTACCGGTTCGTGGCGGCAATCAATAGTACCAGTTCATGGCGAACCTTTAGTACCGGTTCATGCCACGAACCGGTACTAAAGAGGCTATGGCAGCCTGCGGTCAGGCTATGGCCCCACCATCACCATTTAGTTCCGGTTCGTACCACGAACCGGTACTAATGAGGTTATGGCAAGCTGTTTTTAGTCCCACCTCGCTCCCCTAACAAGGTTTTTACCACCTTAAATATGTTACTTCTCAAACTATCACAAGCACTTGGTCTTCATTGAACTCTCTATGTGTAGAATTTGTGGCTGCAATATGAGTCTTCACCGGTTTACAAATCGTTGAGGACTCATATTGACAATTCAGATTGTACACAAAAAGATCATTGATGATCAAAGTATTTTTTATGTATAAGATCATATTGACAATTCACACTGTAAAGAAATATAAGATCATGATCTAAATGCTCTTATATTTTTTGCGTTCTGTATGCACCATTCAAAGCAACGTCATCAATTTTCACCCACATAGTATGACCCTGAAATTGAAAAGCACTACAAATGAACTCTGAAAAAGTCGAAACTTGCCATGGTATCATCATTTCACCCGCATAGCATGTGCAGAAAAGTACAGAGGGTTACGGAAAAAACTAGATGCACTTCATTTACAAACTGGACAATCTCTTTCGAGGTATGCGGGTTTCTAACGAAAACTCATCTGTTACAAAGGCATTTCATTTTTTTACACTTATTACAACTCCAGACTTTTTGTGTATTCAGTATGCACCATTCAAAGCGACGCCATCAACTTTCAACCATTTCTGTCTTCATTTGCTATTTTTCATGCATTTAATGATTTGTTTTGAGAGTTAAATGACTTTGAAATTGAAAAGCACTACAAATGAACTCTGAAAAGTTGAAACTTGGCATGGTATCATCATTTCACCCACATAGCATGCGCAAAAAAGTAGAGAGGGTTACGGCAAAAACTGGATGCACTTCGTTTACAAACTGGACAATCTCTTGCGAAGTATTCGGGTTTCTGACGAAAACTCATCTGTTACAAAGGCATTTCATTTTTTTAAACTTATTACAACTCCAGACTTTTTGTGCATTCAGTATGCACCATTCAAAGCGATGCCATCAACTTTCAGCCATTTCTGCCTTCATTTGCTATTTTTCATGCATTTAATGATTTGTTTTGAGCTAAATGACCCTGAAATTGAAAAGCACTACAAAATGAGACACATTAGTCCCGGTTTGAATTTGAGCCGGCACTAATGTGTCCATTAGTGCCGGTTCCAACGGCTAGGTGGGAGGAGCTCTTTAGTACCGGTTCGTGGCGAACCTTTAGCACCGGTTCGTGCCACGAACTGGTACTAATGAGGTTGTGTCAGGTTAGGCTGGGGCCCCACGAGCACCTTTAGTACCGGTTCATGGCATGAACCAGTACTAGAGTTTCTTAGTAAGCTGTTTTTTAGTCCCACCTCACGAAGAGAGAGGCACTAGGAGCGGTTTATAAGCTCTGAGTGCAGAGACGATGAAGAAGAGGCTCAATGCTCACCTGCACGTTGCTTAGCTTCAAGCCTTGAGGAATAGGGTAGACTGCACGGAGCTATGTGCAGTGTAGTTTACACTATTCCGAAAGGCTTGAAGCTAATTAACGAGCATTGCACCTCTTTTTTATTTTTAATAACTTATTACAACTCCAGACTTCTTCTGTTACGGCAAAAACTGGATGCACTTCGTGTACAAACTGGACAATCTCTTTCAAAGTATCAGGGCCGGTTTCGGACGAAAACTCATCTGTTACACCGGCACTTCATTTTTTTAAACTTATTATAACTCCAGACTTTTTGTGCATTCAGTATGCACCATTCAAAGCCATGCCATCAACTTTCAACCATCAACTTGGCATGGTATATAAAAATAAATGAATAGAAGAAAATAAATAAAGCAGAAAAGAAAAAAGCAGAAAAGAAAAAATAGTAGAAAAGAAAAAAACTATAGCAGAAAAGAAAAAAACTATATAAAAAAACTACTCAGAAATAAATAGAAGAAAATAAATATAGCAGAAAAGAAAAAAACTACTCAGAAATAAATAGAAGAAAAAATAAAGCAGAAAATAAAAAACTATATAAAAAAATTTAGGGCGCTGCCCTGTGGGCCTGCTAGACCACGGGCATGCAATTTTAGGCCCACAAGGCCCAGCAGGCTCACAGGGCAGCGTGCTGTAGTTAGGCCCAAAAGCCTGCTTTATAGAGGAGTTCAAAAGGGCAGCCGCGGCTGGGTTTATAAACCAGTGTGGCTGCCCTTCGCCCGACGAGGTGGGACTAAACTTTGTGCACCGCGGGTGGCAGCGCACCACCTTTAGTACCGGTTGGTGGCTCCAACCGGTACTAAAGGGTGGTCTTTAGTACCGGTTGGAGCCACAGACCGGTACTAATGGCCTGCTCTTCCCGCCTCTTGGCCTGGCCAAAGTTGGCCTTTAGTACCGGTTGGTGGCTCCAACCGGTACTAAAGGCCTCTCCTATATATACAACACTTACGAAAATTTTCAGTTAATTCCTGTTCGTCTTCGTCGCCGCCCCCGCCCCGTATCGCGCCCCGTCCCCGTCGCCGTTGTCACGCCACGGCCGTCCCCGTCCCCGTCGTCGGGCGCGCCCCGGCCGTCCCCGTCCCCGTCGTCGCGCGCCCCGGCCGTCCCCTTCCCCGTCGTCGCACGCCCCGGCCGTCCCCATCGTCGAGGTCGCCGCCCCCATCGCGCCATCCCCGTCGTCGCCGTCTCGCGCTGCCACTCGTACACCGCCGCCCCCGCTCGTACGTACACACACACACACACACACAACTTTTTACTTATTTTCTGTTTTCTGTTTTTTAGATTAATGCATGTCAAATTGTTAATTAGATGAATTACCTAGATAAGAATGCTAGATTAATGTTGAATGTTAGATATGAATTAGATAGAAAAGTTAAATATTAATGTCAATTGTTAGATGAATTAGCTAGATATTAATTAGGTATATGAGATTTGAACTAGTTGAATTAATATAACTAGTTTATTTTTAGTAAATGCTTAGTTGAATTAATAGAACTAGTTGAATTAGTTGAAATAATAAAACTAGTAATGTTTCACCTATATATAGAACTTAACTAGCTAGATGTTAATGTGAATGATTTTTTCTGTTTTTTTATTTTATATATATATATTTAGTTTATATAAATGTTAGATTAATGTCAAATGTTAGATGAATTAGAGAGAAATATATGTTAGATATTAATGTCAAATGTTAAATGAATATTAGAATTAGCTAGATATTAATTAATGTTAGATAGTAAGTGTTTAATGTTTCACCTATATGAACATAGGAAATGTCGTCTGCCGATGATCATTATGTGCGAACACTGTGAAGACCAACGCGGCCTGTGCGACAGAAATTTCCTTGTTGATAGTAGGCGCTTCAGCATCAAGCTGGATGAGACATTCGAAGTGGATACAGTAAGTCACAACGGCAAGTATTTTTTCGTAATAAAGCATGACTTATGCTTCATTTGCTTCAACTTATAATTTTAAATTTTCACTATTCTACTAGCGCAACCCCTGCCATGCAAGAATTTTTTTCTTGGATAAGATAGGTTTCAGTGCGATGAATGATATGGAGGTAAAGAGAGTTTACTTGAAGACCGAGCATGGGTATACTTTCAACGTCAAATTATACAATGCAGACACATACACCCATTTTGAATGCAAAACTTGGCAAGCACTATGCAAGGCTTATGCATTTGAGCCTGATATGGTTATCACCTTTGATATTCGTCCGGAAGATGATATTGAAGGTAACAGAGACATCTGGGTCAATGTGCAGATGCCTCCAGTTCTACCATTATGTGAGTTTTTCTCAACCATGTTTATGTCTTTGATATTGTTTATTCAAAAATAGTTGACAACTAATTTCTATTGTCAGCTTATTTCGGTTCAAGAAAATATGTCCGGCGCTTGGTAGACAGGACCTACTACTGTCCCGGGGCTGAACTAAACTGCGAGGAGATAAGTCATTATGTTTCATGGCTTGAGGATCTTCATACTGTCAAGACAAATTTTCTTTCTGCACTTAGAAATGTTAGTACTCAAAACGTGCGACCAATAGTGATCGTATTGAACTACGGTCACATCTATAATGGTAAGATGGTAAGATTTTTACTATTTGTCCTTAGTGCATCTTTTGCATACATTATTTTTGAAGCTAAACTTTCATTGCTAAATATATTAATTACTATACGATGTTCTTCAACAGGGACTCCCGATGACAGTTGTGCCTCAGTGGATCGAGACAAAAGGTTGCATGTCAATGGTTAGCTTACGACCAAGATATCCTACATTGCACATGAGTGCATTCAGGATTTCTGAAAGCGATGAATGCTTAATAGTGAAAGATTGGAGCAAAATTGTTAACGATCCTAGAGAAGTACTAGGGGGCAGCAAGGAGAAGCGCATCCCACGATTAGGATTCATCTGCATGCTCCACTATGATTAATCAGGAAAGCTATACATGTTCTTGGCTATTTTACCTGAGAGGGAGCAGCAGGAGTGATTTAGCTAGTTCATGCTCTTAGTACTTGTCCTCTCATGTCCGTATTCTTCGTCCTGAACTTAATCTCAAAGAGTGATTTGCTCCTTATGAACGCTTATAATATCATCACCATGTTGAACTCGATGATATCTTTGCTTCTGGTACAAGTGAATGTTTCTTCTTTAAGCTAGTGTTGGTGGTGATTAGATAGCGGTAATGACTATGATGATTAAATAGTGGTAATGACGACTACGATGATTTTTAGCTAGCTAGTATATACTTTTGTTGGTGATGATATGATCACTTCGGTGATCAAGTAATATGGATATATATGGCATATACTTGATTACTCAGCTAGCTAGGATCCACATGCATCCAGTCGAAACTAATCTCCGGTACTTTCACCTAATGATTTAACAACTCATTATAACGTAAAACAATCCTAAATTAAATTGATAACACAAATTTAAAGGAAAAATAAAAAATAAAACCAAAACCCACAAACATTTAGTACCGGTTGGTGTTACCAACCGGTACTAATGATCTACCGCACCCGTGGCCTGGCTCGTGCCACGTGGTGGCGCTTTAGCGCCGGTTCGTGCCGAACTGTTACTAAAGGGGGGGGGCCTTTAGTGCCCACCCTTTAGTGCCGGTGAGGGAGTCCTGGATTAGGGGGTGTCCGGATGGCCGGATTATAACCTTTTGCCGGACTCCTAGACTATGAAGATACAAGATTGAAGACTTCGTCCCGTGTCCGGATAGGACTTTCCTTGGCATGGAAGGCAAGCTTGGCGATACGGATATGATCTCCTCCCATTGTAACCGACTCTGTGTAACCCTAGCCCTCTCCGATGTCTATATAAACCGGAGGGTTTTAGTCCGTAGGACGAACAACAATCATACCATAGGCTAGCTTCTAGGGTTTAGCCTCTCTATTCTCGTGGTAGATCTACTCTTGTACTACCCATATCATCAATATTAATCAAGCAGGAGTAGGGTTTTACCTCCATCGAGAGGGCCTGAACCTGGGTAAAAACATCGTGTCCCTTGTCTCCTGTTACCATCCGCCTAGACGCACAGTTCGGGACCCCCTACCCGAGATCCGCCGGTTTTGACACCGACATTGGTGCTTTCATTGAGAGTTCCTCTGTGTCGTCATCTTTAGGCCCGATGGCTGCTCCGATTATCAACAGCGATGCGGTCCAGGGTGAGACTTTTCTCCCCGGACAGATCTTCGTATTCGGCGGCTTTGCACTGCGGGCCAATTTGCTTGGCCATCTAGAGCAGATCGAAAGCTACGCCCCTGGCCATCAGGTCAGATTTGGAAACTTGAACTACATGGCAGACATCCGCGGGGACTTGATCTTCGATGGATTCGAGCCACAGCCGGGCGCGCCGCACTGTCACGACGGGCATGATCTAGCTCTGCCGCCGAATAGTGCCCCAGAGGCCGCACTCGTGTCCGCTCCGACCCTTAGCTCGAAGCCGACTGCGCCAATCGAGGACAGGTGGCTGGACACCGCCTCGGGGGCTGCAATCTCTACGGCGATCGAGCCGAACACCGTCCCTATTCTCTGCGAAGCCCCTGACTCCAAGGTGCCGGACTCCTCTCCGGACTCCGAGCCCTCCGCGTCCCTGCCAATCGAATCCGATTGGGCGCCGATCATGGAGTTCACCGCCGCAGACATCTTTCAACACTCGCCCTTCAGCGACATTCTGAACTCTTTAAAGTCACTCTCTTTATCAGGAGAGTCCTGGCCGGACTATGGTCAGCAAGGTTGGGATGCGGATGACGAAGAAATTCAAAGCCCACCCACCACCCACTTCGTAGCCACTGTCGATGATTTAACCGACATGCTCGACTTCGACTCCGAAGACATCGACGGTATGGACGATGATGTAGGAGACGAACAGGAACCAGCGCCTATAGGGCACAGGAAAGCCACCTCGTCATATGACATATACATGGTGGACACCCCAAAAGAAGGCAATGGCGATGGAACAGCGGAGGATGACCCCTCCAAGAAGCAGCCTAAGCGCCAGCGTCAGCGGCGCCGCTCTGAATCCTGCCAAAGCAAAAACGGTGATTCCGGCACGGGAGATAATAACACCCCGGACAGTGCTGAAGACAACCCCCTCCAGCAGGATTCTGCACAGGAGGATGGAGAAGCCAGCCCTCATGAGAGAGCGGCAGACAGAGAGGTAGAGGACGATAATTACATGCTTCCCTCCGAAGATGAGGCAAGACTCGACGACGACGAATTTGTCGTGCCTGAGGATCCCGTCGAACAAGAGAGTTTTAAACGCAGGCTTATGGCCACGGCAAGTAGCCTCAAGAAAAAATAGCAACAACTTAGAGCTGACCAAGACTTGCTAGCCGATAGATGGACTGAAGTCCTTGCAGCCGAAGAGTATGAACTCGAACGCCCCTCCAAGAGCTACCCCAAGCGCAAGCTGCTACCCCATTAGAGGAGGAAGCACGTAAACCTACATCACCAGCGCATGACGCGGCCGATCGGCCACCTCGTGGCCGCGGCAGAGAGGCCTCTCGGCCCTCCACTCAAGCCGCACCCTGGCGTCGCTCAAAAAATACCAAGGCACGGGGAAACGCGCCAGACCTGCGAGATATATTGGAGGACAAGGCAAGGCAAACAAGATCGACCTATGGATCGCGTGGGCACCCCACGACATGAGACGATAATCGTCATGCCGGATACAGTAAATCCGACCGGGCCGAACACAGCAGACAAAGCTCATTTGAGCTACGTCGCGATATAGCCCAGTACAGAGGCGCCGCACACCCACTATGCTTCACAGATGAAGTAATGGATCATCAAATCCCCGAGGGTTTCAAACCCGTAAACATCGAATCATACGATGGCACAACAGATCCTGCGGTATGGATCGAGGATTATCTCCTTCATATCCACATGGCCCGCGGTGATGATCTACACGCCATCAAATACCTCCCACTCAAGCTTAAAGGACCTTCTCGGCATTGGCTTAACAGGTTGCCAGCAGAATCAATTGGTTGTTGGGAGGACCTGGAAGCCGCGTTCCTCGACAATTTCCAGGGCACCTATGTGCGACCACCAGATGCCGATGACCTAAGCCACATAATTCAGCAGCCAGAGGAATCGGCCAGACAATTCTGGACAAGGTTCCTAACCAAGAAAAATCAAATCATCGACTGTCCGGACGCGGAGGCCCTCACAGCCTTCAAACATAACATCCGTGACGAGTGGCTTGCCCGGCACCTAGGACAGGAAAAGCCAAATCCATGGCAGCCCTCACGACACTCATGACCCGCTTTTGCGCAGGAGAAGATAGTTGGCTAGCTTGTAGCAATAACATGACTAAAAACCCTAGTAACTCGGATACCAAGGACAGCAATGGCAGGTCACGTCGCAACAAGCACAAGCGCCGCATTAACGGCGACAATTCAGAGGATACGACAGATAATGCCGGATTCAGAGGCTCTAAACCCGGTCAGCGGAAAAAGCCATTCAAGAGAAATACTCCGGGCTCGTCCAGTTTGGACCGAATACTCGATCGCTCGTGCCAGATACACGGCACCCCCAAAAAACCAGCCAATCACACCAACAGGGACTGATGGGTGTTCAAGCAGGCAGGCAAGTTAAATGCCGAAAACAGTGACAAGGGGCTGCAGAGCGATGACGAGGAGGAGCCCCGGCCGCCGAACAATAGTGGACAGAAGGGCTTCCCCCCACAAGTGCGGAAGGTGAACATGATATACGCAACCCACATCCCCAAAAGGGAGCGAAAGCATGCACTCAGGGACGTATACGCGTTGGAGCCAGTCGCCCCTAAGTTCAACCCATGGTCCTCCTGCCCGATCACACTAGTGCAGAACCGGGCAATAGCACCGGTTCGTAAGGCCCTTTAGTGCCGGTTCCATAACCGGCACTAAAGTGTGGGCACTAAAGGCCCCCCCTTTAGTACCGGTTCAGCACGAACCGGTGCTAAAGGGCAACCACGTGGCACGAGCCAGTTCCGGGGGCCGGGAGCCCTTTAGTACCGGTTGGTAACACGAAACCGGTACTACAAGGTTTTTTTTTTTTGGTTTTATGATTTCTTTTTCATTTAATTTTGTGTTTTACATTTAATTCTTTTTCGTTTGCTGGTATTTTACGATACTACACATTGTGCATGTTATGCATATATATATATAGATTTTCTAGTAGAACCAATCATATATATATCATCAAATGTCTCACAAACCACCATATTAATTCACACATACACACATGTATAGCTATATACAATTTCTCCTACATGTTGCCTTCGGAGCCAGTGGCATTAGCCTAATTGGTGCCTTCGGAGCACGATGACAATTGGAAGTGGTTCATGGGGGCGGTAGCGGGTAATGGTATTCTCCCTTCGGATCTATGACCTGGTCGAGCAAAAATCCCGCTATTTCCTCTTGAAGTGCTTGTACGCGCTCCGTTTCTAGGAGCTTGTCCCGCACCTCTGTGAACTGTTAAGAAGGAGATCAATATGCATGTTTATTAGTTGTGTGACTAGATATCGATAATGGTGTAAAAATTGTGAATAGTGTTCTGACAAACGTACCCATTCCTGTCTTTGAGATCTGCTCATTTCGGACGCCATCATGCGAATGTTCTCGCAAACATTTGTATAACATTTCTAATATTTCTATAACTAAAAAAAGAAAAATTTCTAACTTTTTTCTAACTATTTCTATAACTAAAAAACAGAAAAAATTTCTAACAATTCTAACTTTTTAATAACTATTTCTATAACTAAAAAACAGAAAAATTTCTAACAATTCTATAACACTTCTAACAATGCTGTATAACTAACTATTTCTATAACTAAAAAAAGAAAAAATTTCTAACATTTTTATAACTATTTCTACAACTAAAAAACTAAAAAAATGTATGTGTGTGTGTGTGCTCACCAGCGAGGCGAGAGGCGACGGGGGGCGGCGACGGGGACGGCGACGGGCGCGGCGACGACGGGGATGGCGACGACGGGGACAAGGACGGGGGAACGACGACGGGGACGGGGACGTACGGGCCAGGGCGGCGACGACGGGGACGGGGCGGCGACGACGGGGGCGGGGACGACGCGGGACGGGCCGGGACGGGGTGGCGGTGACGACGGGGACGGGGACGACGGGGCGGCGACAGGGGCGGCGACGAGGGATATGAAGACGGGGGCGGCGGGCGACGGGGCAGAGAAGAAGAAGCAGATGAGAAACTGAAATTTTTGAAGTGTTTTCTTATATAGGATGGACCTTTAGTACCGGTTACCGGTTGGTGCCACGACCCGGTACTAAAGGGGGTGCGCTCGCGCAGGTGCGGTGCGGCAAGTTTAGTCCCACCTCGCTAGCCGAGGGGCGTCCGCACTGGTTTATAACCCCCCGTGCGGTAGCTCTCTCGAGCTCCTCTCCAAAGCAGGCCTACTGGGCCTACATGTTCTGTGCTGCCCTATGGGCCTACTGGGCCTTTGCGGGCCTGCATCCTGGCCCAACAACAGGTTGGGTTTCTAGTCGTATGCAGGCCGCTCTGGCCCAGTAGGCGGGTTTTTATTTTTATTTTTTTGCTTTATTTATTTTTGAGTTGTTTTTTTGTGTATTTAGAGTTTCTTTGTGAATATTTTTGCTTTAGGTACAAAAAATTACAAACTTTCTGTTAGTGCCAGTAGTTTTCAAATTTGAATAGTTTAAATTTTGAATTATTTTGTAAATTAGTGTGAATCACTAGTTTGTGAATAACTTAACTTTAAAAATCCGTAAAGGCATGAAAGAATTTGTTTGCACATAAAATTTCTTCGTGTTTCAAATGCCAAAACACATAACTACCCTAACTATTACAGAGATTCCCTCCTGGGTGTGAAACACAGAAGGAAGTGATGATAGTGAAGCCGATCACATCCCAGATCTTTGGGTGTGAAACTTTTTCTTCGCGTGTGTCCCTTTGCGCCGTAACCATGGAAAATCTTCATCATTTAATGGGATGCTTGGGTCAATATTCACTGTGAATGGAGCAATTTCATCAAACTTTTCATAATCTTCTGACATGTCTGTCTTGTCATCCACTCCCATGATGTTTCCCTTCCCAGAAAGAACTATGTGCCGCTTTGGCTCATCGTACGATGCATTCGCTTCCTTATCTTTTCTTTTTCTTGGCTTGGTAGACATGTCCTTCACATAGAAAACCTGTGCCACATCATTGGCTAGGACGAATGGTTCATCTGCATACGCAAGATTGTTGAGATCCACTGTTGTCATTCCGTACTGCGGGTCTTCCGTTACCCCGCCTCGTGTTATATTGACCCATTTGCACTGAAACAAAGGGACCTTCAAACCACGTCGATAGTCAAGTTCCCATATGTCCTGTATATAACCATAATATGTTTCCTTTCCCGTCTTGGTTTCTGCATCAAAGCGGACACCACTGTTTTGGTTGGTGCTCTTCTTATCATGGGCGATCGTGTAAAATGTATTACCATTTATCTCGTACCCTTTGAAAGTCATTATATTCGAAGATGGTAACTGGGACAGCAAGTACATGTCATCTTCAATAGAGGTGTCATGCATGGTACGTGTCTGCAACCAGCTGGCGAAACTCCTGGTTTGTTCACGTGTAATCCAGTCATCAGACCGCTCCGGGTGTTTGGAGCATAGCAAATTCTTGAGGTCATCCATATATGGAGCCACCAAGGTGGAATTCTGTAGAACTGTGTAGTGTGCTTCAGTGAGAGAATGTCCATCCATACATATTATTTGTTCCCCTCCTAGTGTGCCTTTTCCATCCAGTCTGCCCTTATGCCGTGATTCAGGAACACCAATCGGCTTAAGGTCAGGAATAAAGTCAATACAAAACTCAATGACCTCCTCATTTTCATGGCCCTTGGAGATGCTTCCTTCTGGCCTAGCATGGTTATGAACATATTTCTTGTAGACTCCCATGAACCTCTCAAAGGGGAACATATTGTGTAGAAATACAGGACCCAAAACGTTAATCTATTCGCATAGGTGAACTAGGACGTGCGTCATGATGTTGAAGAAGGATGGTGGGAACACCAACTCGAAACTGACAAGACATTGCACCAAATCATTCTCTAACCTTGGTATGATTTTTGGATCGATTACCTTCTGAGAGATTGCATTGAGAAATGCACATAGATTCACAAAGGCTAATCGAACGTTTTCCGATAGAAGCCCCCTCAATGCAACCGGAAGCAGTTGCGTCATAATCACGTGGCAGTCATGAGACTTTAGGTTCTGGAACTTTTTCTCTGCCATGTTTATTATTCCCTTCATATTCGACGAGAAGCCAGACGGTACCTTAATACTGAGCAGGCATTCAAAGAAGATTTCCTTCTCTTCTTTGGTAAGAGCGTAGCTTGCATGACCCTGATGTATGCCGTCTTTTCCGTGCATACGTTGCTGGTCCTCCCGTGCCTCAGGTGTATCTTTTGTCTTCCCATACACGCCCAAGAAGCCAAGCAGGGTCACACAAAGATTCTTCGTCACGTGCATCACGTCGATTGCGGAGCGGACCTCTAGGTCTTTCGAATAGGGCAGGTGTCGGGGGACTAATCCACGAGCACCTATGGGACCAGCGGACCGAGTCCCTTTCGGTTCGGCGGGGGCCAGGGTCGCACGAAGAGCGGATCGAGGCGAAGCACACGAGCAGTTTACCCAGGTTCGGGCCGCACGGATGCGTAAAACCCTACTCCTGCTTTGTGGTTTGTATTGAGTTCTTGCTCGGGAGCGCGTAGTGCTACAGTACACCCCAGCAGCCAACGAGACCGAGCGTGAGTGTTCTCTTCCTCCCCTCTCCCCCCCTCTATGTTGCGCATGGGCCTCCTTTTATATGCTCAAGGGGTCACCGACAGGTGGCAACGTAGACAAGGGTAAAAATGGAAAGGTTTTGCGGTTGGTATAGCTACCTGCTATAGTGTATCATACCTAACCCTGACGGCAGGGGACCAGGGCATTAAATGCCCGTCTGCGTCGCCTAAATAGTGCAAAAGGGACCGTCAGGGACGCCACCGCTCGCCACGATGGCAATCTTGTCAGTGCCGCTTGCCACCGCGCACCGCTGGCTGCACAGCCTCCCGCCACGTACACCTGGAAGGGTCCCAGAGCGACACGTTGGTGGATGTGCTGGAGCGCGGGCACAGAGTGGTTGCTTGCCGCGGCAAGCGCCTTGCCGCGGTCGTTGTCTTGTCGTGTCCGGGAGCTTGTCGCTCACCGGGCCTTGCCGGGACGCGTGGCGCGTCGCGGCAAGTTCCTTGAGATGCCTTGGCTGGCCTTCCCGGCAAGCTCCTCTTGCCGGGGTCTTGTCTCCTTGGCTTGGATACTTTGTCCTTGAATGGCTCCAAGGGAACCATGGAGGACCTTGGCGGTCACCCGGCAAGCCTTGCCGTGGGATGCTGCGACTGCCCGTGCACAAGTTCGGGATACTAGGGTACCCCTACTCTAGTACACCGACAGGAGCCCCCGAGCCTGGGCCATACACGGTGCCGAGCGCTGTTGGGCCAGGCCCAAAACAGGGCACGTGCACGCGCGGCCTGGGTTACGCCGTATCTCTCCCCGTATCCACCGCACCCTCCCCGAACGGCACGCGTTGAATGCGGCGTCGTGGGAGAGATCGTGGGTGGTTTCTTTATTCGGAAAGGCGGAACGTCCGCCCCCTCCCTCTTTATAAGCATGGGAAACAGGGGTAGTTCGCCCATTCGCCGGTTGCTACTCCAATCTCGGAAACCTCCGCCGCTCCCTCGTCTTCCCAAAGCTGAAAGAGAGCAGCGCCCCGCCCCCCATCGCCACCAGCACCACCAACGCCGTCGACCTCCTCCACCACTTCCGCCATGGCTCCGAGAGCTGACAAAGGGAAGGTTGTGAAGTCGACCGAGGCGCAGCGGCTTGCGGCGCTGCAAAAGGAGCGGGCAATCTCCCCCCCAAGCTCGCCGCGAGGGAGCTGAGGGAGTATTACTACCTCTTCTGGTCGACGGAGACGCGAGCGCATCCGCGCACGAAGGTACTTCCAGCCGCCGCTTGGAAAATGGCTCCAAATGGATATCCTTTCTTCGCCTTGTTCTTCTACTGCGGGCTCTGCCCACCTTTCTCTGAGTTTTTCTGCGATATTATGAACACCTACGGGTTCCGCCTCCTTGACTTCACCCCCAATGCTGTTCTGACCATGGCAGTTTTCGCACATCTCTGCGAAAACTTTGTCGGAGTCTATCCCAATGTAGCCCTTTTTCGCCACTTCTTTATGCCCCGAGTAGAGAGAGGAGAGCCTTTATCCGGCGGAATCGCCTGGATCTCGAGGGCCAGCAAGAAGGACACTTATCTGGAGGGAGAGTTTCGCGGCAAGTGGGAGGAATGGAGAGCAGACTGGTGCTGGATTGTCAAGGAGAACCCGCAGCCGTTTAACGCCCGGCGCCAAGCCCCAGTAGCACGCGGCAGCGATTGGAGTGACGTGGCCCCAGAAGACGATAGGCTGAAGATTGCCGTCACCCGGATCCAACGCCTCAGGCTTGCCGGGCTCACTGTAGGCGCTGTTGGCGCAGGTTTTCTTCGCCGCCGCATCGCCCCCCTGTAGGAACGGAGGAGACCCGCCTGGGAGTTCAAGAATGCGGCGGATATCATGAGGTTGCGTCCGGGCCTCAACTTCAACTTCACTGTTCTGGAGCTTAACGCGATGCTCCAGGAGCTGTTCAAGTACGACCCTCAACATCCCGAAGTGTTCAGGTTGCCGAAGGGTGTCGTTCCGCTGTTCAACAACTCCGCGCTCGACCGCATCCGTGCAATGATGCCGCTGTGCGATTCGCATGGAATTGTCCCAACTTGGCAAGAGCCTGCAGACGACGTCGTGCAGGAGTTCTTTGACGGCTTGGTAGAAGTGCCGGTCCGCTCCGACGAAAAGAATAGCCTCACCCGCGACACCACCGATGCGGAGATGACACGCATCGCCACTAGGCTGGAAGAGGCGGCGGCAGCCGCAGCCGCGGGCAAATTTGGATTCACCGTGGAGGAGCCAGAGGCAGCAGAGGCGGCAAGCCGTGCCGAGCGAGAGGAGCTCGTCGGCGAGAAAGAGCTTGCCGGGCATGACGTCGAGTCGAGCGAGCCCGCCGAGGATACGAGTTGCTCGCTGGAGATCAACTCCTCTTCCTCCTCGTCTTCAGGCAGCTCGCCGCAAGCAGAGCCTCCATCCCCACCAAGAAGGCGTCTCCGCAAGGCCGGGGACATAGCGGGGCGGCGGGCGAGTCAACAGTCGCCGCGCCGCGCGACACGCTCCACCGCGGCAAGCACTGTTGCCGCGGGAGCACCTCATGCTGCGGCGGCAACTGGAGCGGGGTCCACCCGGACCACCGCTTCTGCTCCTGCCGCTTCTCACGCCGCGGCGACAGCCGGAGCGGGGTCGTCTCAGACCACCGCCACTGTTCCCGCCAAGCGGCCAAGGGAAACTACTCCTCCGCCTCCTCGCGCCGGACGTGAGCCGGACTTCGACTTCTCCGCGTTCAGCTCCGACGAGGAAGAAGAAGAGTAAGATTCTCTTGTTGTATTTGTAGTTCTTCAATTCTTGTTGTTTTGTCTTGTATCTCATTTGCTTTACTCTGAACTTATTCCTTTTTAGGACTCTGGCCCAGAGAGTAGCGAAGAGAGCCAAGGTCCCGGTGATTGTCATTGAGGAAGAAACCACCGCGACAGCAGGGGGTGCGTCCGAGACAACCTTGCCGGACCCGGCAACTGTTCTCCAGAGCAGCCCCCAGCGTAAGTATATGGTTCGCTTTCCGCTGTTAGGCGCGCATGGACAGTCTTTCTTTGCTGACATCTGACTGTTGGTTTGTGTAAGAGCAGAGCAGCCCCACCAGGAGCGCCCGGAGGCCGCCCCCGAAATGCCAAGGGAGAGTCCTCTGGCAAGGGAGAGTTCTCCGGCAAGGGAGAGCACCAGCGTCCCCCCGGCGGCGGAGACTACAACTGCCGAACCCAGTACAGGTAATCTTCTCTTCAAAGCTTCCCTTGGGTTCTTCTTCTTTTTGGGTATTTGCTTGACTTTTCTCACTTTTCCGGCCATCAGACCCATCTGCTGCGGAGCCGATGGAGACTGAGGTTGCTGCCGACGACGCCGCTGCCACTGAAGAAGCAGCCGGCGCTGATGATCCCGCTGGCGACGAGGCCGCCAAAGCTGCCGCTGCAGCAGCTGGCGAGGGGTCTGGCGATCGCACTGACGGCCCTGAGGCCGCAGGAGCGCCAAGCGCTACGTCGACCGCCGACCCGTCCGCCGCTGCCGTAGCGCCAGGCTCCGAAGAGCCCCAGCCAGGCATCTACTTGAAGGCCGGCGATGGCGTCTTCATCAACCTCCCCTGGGCGTCAAGCTCCAGGGCGCCGGTCGAGGGAGAGAGCTTTGATGGAGAGGTGCTCGCCTCCGCTGGGCTGACGCTAGTTGATGCGCCGAGCAGCAGCAGCGGCGAGCCTGAGGAGGAGCGGCTGCTGCGGAAGCTGTTGTCGCTCTACCGCGCGTGGCAAGCCAAGCTGGAATCCCGCGAGGCGCTTGTCGCGAAGGCGGGAGCGGACATCGAGAAGCGTGCGGAGGAGCTCCGGGGTCTCAACCAGGAAGCTCTCCGGTCCCTGGCAGAGGAGCGGGAGTAACTCGCCGAAGAGCAGAAGGCCTTCTTCCTCGAGAAGGCCGAAGTTGAAGAGCAACAGCGGCTTGCCGCTGAGAAGCTGTCTGCGCAGGAGGGCGAGCTGGTGCAGCGGAAAGTTAACCTCGACAGCCACGAGGAGGAGCTTGCCGCGCGTGAGCAAAAATTCGGCGGAGCCCTTAAGGAAGCAGAGGATGCTGCCGCAGTTGTCGAGGCCGCCAAGAAGGAGCTGGAGACGAAGGTGGCGTAGCTGGAGGCCGATCTCAAGGCGAGTGGTGAAGAGCTTGCCACGCTCAAGCGTGAGCGGGAGAAGGACGCCCACAGCAACTCAGAGCTGCAGGCTCGTCTCGCCGAGAAGGGCAAAGAGCTTAGCGCCGCCAAGGACTCCAACGCAGATCTTGAGTTGAAGCTGACCACTTTGACCAAGACGCTGGACGGCGCCAGGGAGCAGGAGGTGGCCTTGAAGTAGGAGATCAAGCCGACCAGGCGCTGCTGGCGAGTGCTGCCGCCGCCCAGAATGCTTTTAGGGAGAATGTGGAGCACTGGACGGAGGGTCTCGTGAAAGCTGCCGCAGATATCGAGAGGGAGCTGGCACAGCTGGGGGTGCAGGATCTCGGGTATCCCTCTGATGAGAACCTCCAACCCAGGGCCAAGCTCACCTTGTCCTTCAAAGGCGTGGCGACGGCCCTCCAGCGGCTCCGGGAGAAGACCCCAAAGCAGCTGGCCGACGAGTCGCGCAAGATCTGCGCGGGAGCTCTTCAAAAGGTGTTGGTGAAGGTGGCCTTCCGCAACCCGGGCCTCAACCTCACCAACGTCCTCAAGACCCTGCCGCCAGATGCTGATCTGGAGGCGCTCAAGACCCTTGTCGCACCCATTGTGGACAAGGTGAGCGGGATCAAGAGGATTGAGGGCGATCGCGTAGACTAGGTGTCACGATCGGTTTTCCAATAAAAATATTTATTGAGAAACCAATCTTTTGAGTCCAGTATGAGAAAAATTCTCCTTACCGGTAGACAAATTCTTGATACAATAAGCCAGTAGCATAAAATATATTACAGGGTCGAACTACGGTTGCTCAACCAAATTATTACAAGCACGCCAATAATTATACATAATGGCAGACATCACACAGTGGTGTGGAGGCATACTACTGACTCGAGGATAGGGCGGTGGTGGAAAAACACAGCGGGGAGAGATATACAAGACTCTAAAACTGGCATCTCATCGAGCATCCAGGTGAGGCTCAATGAATTTATTTGGTAGCGGAAGCGGATATGATACAGTGACCAAATCCAGGCTCGTACGAGACTGATTGGGATTCCTCTAGGCGTCGGACTCGCTATCAAAATCTTCATCCATGAGATCGCCTTCGTCAGCATCTGGCCAAATCAACAAGCCAGGTGAGTACTTTGAAAGTACTCGCAAGACAGTTCGGACGTAAGAGGTAACAAATGCATGCATGGATGCGTCATGTTTAACTTTTAACAGTGGCACATTAATTCGTAAAAACAAGACAGGTAAAAAGGGAGTCGGCGGTAGTCCGCTCGAAAACCCAACAAAATAACTGTAAACCCAATCAGGGTTGGAAGCGACACCTCGATAGGAAGATAAATAAATAAATCACGCCGCAGTCAGGCGTCTAAGTGACGCCACATAAAGGGCTTTAAAAGAAATGCCACAGTCGGGCGTCTGAGCGACGCCACATAAAGGGCTTTAAAAGAAATGCCACAGTCGGACGTCTGAGCGACATCGCAGAAAGGGCTTTTCTTCACAAGTAAATAATACTCATAATAAACATTCAATTCATGAAAATAAACGGGTTAGTCCATCCACAGGAATAATCATTTAACCGGACTTAGCACTCATGCGATTCACCGGAGTCTCTGTCATCAAAACTGGCACTTGTCAAGAATAAGATAATACTGAACTTGGATGGAATAGATGATTCAGAATATATGACTCTGCAGAGTTTGTACAAAAATTTCCCACACCACGGATTTCCGTAGTCAAGAAGGACTAGTTCTGTTTATGGTATTCGGAAGAAAACACAGCTAACCAGTACACACCCATCCTACCTCTCGATGCTAGGAATCACCCTAGACATCGTCCAAGAAAAACTTTTGAGACGGGGAGATCACAATCTCGAATAGCATGGGATCAAATTTATATACGCGCGCTCTAAGGGGTGCCCCCCTCTCGGTCCCAACCGGAAACACCCATGCCCCCTGACCGGATGACTGGCTTTAATCCAGGGCCATGGAACCATCATCACGGCCTCTCCTTTTTGGTGTGTACCAGGTAAAGCGGTTTACAACTTACTACGCCATATTCCTTGCGGAAAACATGTGGTAGTACAGGGAAGGAAGAATGGAAGGAACTGGAATGATACGGGTTGACACTGAAGTCATATAGTCTGGCATAAGACTGGCATGCTACAACACTGCCATCTTACCCATCCTCATGCCAACACATGGCCATGCATCTCACATCCATCCACTTATGGATTTTCGAAACTCACTTGCCTCATGTTGCATGTAACATGACATTTTATCGGTATTTCATCAACATGCCATGAAACTACTTAATGCAAACATGCCAAAACAATCATCATATCAAAAGTTCAAACCATGCTTGCCTGGTTCAGAGTAGTCGGAGCTTAGCTCGGTGAAGTTTGCGGTCCGTCACCTCCTTCGGTATCTATGGTATAAAGAAAATATACGCGCTATCGTGAATACCGTGAGGTGAAAAATTATACCAAATATTTTTCAAATAAATATGATAAAAAACTAGACAAAAATCTGAAGAGGACAGAAAAAGAATCACTCAAAAATTCCTTTCTGTTAAAAAGTTATAAGGGTTTTCACCCAAGGACCCCATCTGTAATGAAACAGAAAGTTCCCAGGGGCTAGCTTATAAAAAAGAAAACGTTCTAGTCTTGCATACGCCAGCCCAGAGGGGAAAACGTATTTTGCCCGAAGGCGTTTTCAGAAAACGATTCGTTTTAAAAGATCTGAGAGGCTGACGGCGGGTCCCACTCGTCAGGTTTAACTCTTCAAACGGGGACGAAGCTCGTCGGCGCCTGAGAGCCGTGGTGGTCGCCGGCGGCGATCCACGGCGAGGCAGGGAGATCGGAGAGTACCTCGTGTTCAAGGCGCCCTTCCACGTCGGTTGGTGGTGGTGGTGGCGGTCGGCGAGCACCACGTCGACGGCGAGCCTTTGCTCCGGCGGACGGCGGTTCGGGTGGTTGCGGACTTCGTCGGAGAGAGCGGTGAAGATTAAATTGGGGAGAGGGTTAGACCTCTGGAGGTGGTACGAGGTTACGGGCGAGAGTAGGGTGGCGGAGGAGTTCTCACCGGAGTGAATCAAGACGGAGGCCGAGGCGGAACGAGGCGGCCGGAGTCGGGGGAGGAGACCTCCTCGAGGCTCCTCCAGTGGCCTGGCGGGGTGTTTGTGGGGTGCAGTGGTTGTGCGTGCTCGAGGGCGAGCTCGGGTCTCCTTTTATAGGCGATACGAGGCGGTGGCCGTGAACCTGGATCTCCGGCGATGGTTACGGTGGCGCAGTGCTTGGTCGGGGGAGATTAGGGAGTTGGGCGTCATCGTGGAGGTCTACTGGTTCCATTCAGACGCTAACCGGACTTGGATTAGAAGCTTAGGGCAGGCTTTGGTCGGAACGGGACGGCGCGGGTCCGTTGGCGGCAGAAAGCGCGTCCAGTGCTGTCGGGCCACGGCGACGGTGCAGCGGGGGTGCGCTGGCGTGCATGAGGCCACGCGGAGAGCCAGGGAGCGTTGGGCGGCGCCGAACGGCGTTGAGCCGCCGTTCTGCTTCCTGTCGGTCGCTACGGTGGTTCGGCCGCCGCAAGACACGCCGGCGCAGGCGGGCCAGGGCGCCGCCGACGCCGGGAAGGCGCCAAGCGCGCGTGTGGTGCTCCAGACAGGAGGAAGAGTTGGCGAGGAACGTGCCAAGGGCACTGTCTACGCGTGATTGAAACTGCCGAACGAAAACGACACTGAATCTGAATATTTCTGAATATGAACAGCAACAGTGCATGCAAGGTGTTCGACAGAATGAATTTGGCCTCTGGGGATTTTTCCTTGAGCTGATTTTTGGTGGAGTGGCTACTCATTGCTCCAGTAGGCTGCCTGAATTTTGGTGGAATTTTTGGAGAAGTGTAGATATGAATTTCACCAAATTTGGCAAATCTGGTCCAAACTTGCAGAGACTGAAATTTGAAAAATTTGAAAAGAGGAGGAGTGGATCAAGATGGTTCTGGGTTGTGGGTACAAAGGACTATCCAGGAGGGTTGGTTTGAGGTCAAAACTCAAATGCAAAAGGGTACTTGCTTTGAAAATCTCTCAGGCTCCAAATAATTTACAGAAATGATTTGAGGGGAAAAATAATTAGAATAAAATCCAAAACTTGCTTGGATTAGTTGGGACAGAGAACTTAGGTTGATTACAAGGAGGAGGGGAGGTTTTGGAGGGGTTTTACCACATGGGCAAAATACAAAGTCATGGGTGGTTTCCAAGATATGAAAATCCCAAATTTTCATAGAGTTTCTTTTTAAAAGAAAAAGATTAAACTCCCAAAATAATTTGAGAGGGAACCAACAGAGAAGAAGTTTCAAAAGATCAAACACCATAGTTTGAAGAAAAAAAATCCTTGCCAAAGAAAAGGAAGTTTTTAAGAGGAAGTATTTCTGGAAAAGAAATTTTAAATGCCCTCTTTTAAAAAATCCAACAAAGTTTTTGATGAAAACCAATTAAATTTGTTTGGAGTGTCACAACACCTACCCCCTTAGGAAAAATCTCGTCCCCGAGATTTCAGCTGTTCCTCAAATAAGTGTGGATGCTCTGTCCGAAGAAAATCCTCTCTTTCCCAAGTTGCTTCACTGTCGGTGTGATTGCTCCACTGAACTCTGAAGAATTTGATGGTCTTCTGTCGGGTCCTCCTTTCAGACTCCTCTAATATTTTTACGGGGCGTTCCCGATAAGTGAGGTCTGGCTGCACGTCAAGGTTCTCATGGGATACTTGTTTCTCTGGTTTGCTTACGCACTTCCTAAATTGAGAGACGTGGAACACGTCATGAATGTCGGACAAGTCTTCGGGTAAGTCTAGCTGGTAGGCTACAGTGCCTCTTCGTGCAGAATGGTCCAATGAATCTTGGTGCTAACTTCCCTTTAATCTTAAACCATTGCAGTCCCCTCATAGGTGATACTCGTAGGTACACAAATTCACCGGGTTCAAAATTGACCCCACGATGTTTCTGATCGTAATAACTCTTCTGTCGGCTTTGGGCGGTCTTGAGTTGGTCCCTGATTAGCTTGACTTTTTCCTCGGCTTCTTTGAGCATGTCTGGGCCGAAGATACGGCTGTCTCCGGTCTCTGACCAATTTAGCGGGGTACGACACCTCCGTCCGTATAGGGCTTCAAAAGGTGCCATTCGCAGGATGGCCTGGTAGCTGTTGTTGTATGCGAACTCGGCATATGGCAGACTTTCTTCCCAACTGGTTCCATAGGTGAGGACACATGCTCTCAACATGTCTTCTAAAATTTGGTTTACGCGTTCAGTCTGTCCATCAGTCTGGGGGTGGTAGGCTGTACTGAAGGCCAATTGAGTTCCCAGAGCCTGTTGTAAATGATCCCAGAATCTCGAGACAAATTGAGTGCCTCTGTCGGATATTATAGTCTTCGGGACTCCATGCAGACAAACTATACGGGAGAGATAAATCCTGGCAAGCTTCTGAGTGTTGTAGGTTGTCTTTACTAGAATGAAATGTGCCACCTTGGTTAATCTATCGATGATGACCCATATGGCATCATTCCCGTGTCGTGACCGAGGTAGTCAGACAATAAAATCCATCCGTATTTCATCCCATTTCCACTCAGGTATTTTGTTTGGTTGCAGTAGTCTGGCTGGTTTTTGATGCTCAACTTTTATGCGTTGACAAGAATCGCAACATGCAACGAATGTGGCTATGTCCCTCTTCATACCGTGCCACCAAAATCTTTCCTGAATATCCTTATACATTTTGGTTCCTCCAGGGTGGATTGAATATGGAGTGGTGTGTGCTTCAGCTAGGATTTGCTATCTGAGGTCCTCTATGTTTCGCACGCAGAGTCTGTCCCCGTACCCTAATATTCCATCACCGCCTATGACAAACTGCGAGGCCTTGCCCATACTCACCTTTCTTTTAATTCCTTCAATGCTGGGGTGACCAGGCTGAGCTTCTTTAATTCTCTCCACAAGGTCGGGCTTTATTTCCAAGTTTGATATGGTGCCTTCCGCGATCATTAACAAGTTGAGTTTGGCAAATTCTTGTTGGAATCCAGGTCTCAAGCTTTGCAGACTGTTTTCGTCGGAGCTGGGGTTCCGACTAAGAGCATCGGCCACTACATTTGCTTTCCCTGGATGATAGTGGATACCAACATCATAATCCTTTACCAATTCCAACCAGCGTCGTTGCCGTAAGTTTAGTTCTGGCTGTGTGAAAATATATTTGAGAATTTTATGGTCCGTGTATATTTCACATCGATTCCCAAGTAAGAAATTCCTCCATTCCTTAAGTGCATGAATGACTGCTGCCTTTTCTAAGTCATGAGTGGGATAATTTTCCTCATGCTTGCGGAGTTGTCGTGAAGCGTATGCGACAACCTTGCCTTCTTGCATCAACACGCACCCGAGACCTTTTCGGGATGCGTCACAGTACACCTCAAAGTTTTTGTGTATGTCTGGCACAATTAATACCGGTGCTGTGGTTAATTTCCGTTTTAACTCTTGGAAACTTTTTTCGCAGGCTTCTGTCCATTCAAACTTCTTGTCCTTCTTGAGCAACTGCGTCATTGGCTTGGCTAGGGTGGAGAATCCTTCAATAAATCTGCGGTAATATCCTGCCATTCCCAAGAAACTTCGTACGTCCGTTACGCTGGCTGGTGCCTTCTAGTCAAGTATGGCCCTGACTTTCTTCGGGTCCACTGCGATACCATCTTGGGTCAGCACGTGACCTAGAAAGCCTACTTGTCTTAGCCAAAATTCGCACTTGCTGAACTTGGCATACAATTGATGTTTCCTGAGTTCTCCTAGCACAATCTTGAGATGTTCCGCGTGCTCTTCTGGTGTTTTGGAGTATATCAGAATATCATCGATAAATACCACAACGAACTTGTCCATAAACTTCATAAATACTTTGTTCATGAGGTGAACAAAATATGCGGGGCATTTGTTAATCCAAAAGGCATAACTATGAACTCATATAGTCCATATCTAGAGGTGAAGGCTGTTTTGGGGATATCTTCTGTTCGCACTTTTAATTGATGGTATCCTGACCTTAAGTCAATCTTTGAGAATACCTTGGCCTGAGCGAGCTGATCAAATAAATCATTTATTCGTGGCATCGGGTATTTGTTCTTGACTGTGACCATGTTAAGTGCTCGGTAGTCTATGCACAATCTTAGTGTTCCATCCTTCTTTTTGGCAAATAAAATTGGTGATCCCCAAGGTGAGGAGCTGGCTTGAATGTATCCCTTGGCCAGTAATTCCTTTATTTGATTTTTCAACTCAATCAATTCGGATGGTGCCATTCTGTATGGTTTCTTGTATATGGGGGTGGTTCCTGGTGCTAGCTCAATGCTGAATTCTATTTCTCGGTCTGGTGGCATGCCTGGTAGTTCTTCGGGAAATACATCTGGAAATTCACATACCACTGGAACTTTGCTTAACTCAGAAACATCCACCTTATTCAATCTCGGCTGCCGGGGTATTTTTCTTTCCTTGGCTGATACTTTTATTGTCTTCCCGTGGTGGTGCGTGAGAATTACGGTCCGGTTGAAACAGTCAATAAAACCTTTGTTGGTGGTTAACCAGTCCATCCCTAGGATGACATCCAGTCCTTTATTTTCCAACACAATAAGATTGGCGTAAAATTTCAATCCTTCAAACTCAATAACCACATTCTGACAGTAACTCTGAGTAACTTGCTGAATCCCAGGGGACTTGATGATCATGGATTTTTCCAAGGGAAACATCGAAAAATTATTTTGCAAAGCAAAACTTTTCGAAATGAATGAGTGAGAAGCTCCAGAATCAAACAAAACCGTTGCAGGTATTGTGTTGACAGGAAACGTACCGAGTACGATATCCAGAGCGTTTTGTGCTTCTTCTTTGGTCACGTGGTTTAGATGACCCTTCCTGTGGTTGTTGTTGGGGTTGAAATTGTTGCGCTTGGGCGCTGAATTATTTCCACCATTGTTTGGCTTCGGGGTCGAGTTCCTTGGCTTGGGGCACTGTTTGGCGTAGTGCCCTTCTTCTCCACAAGCGTAGCAAGTAACGCCTGGGCGATATGTGAACTGTTTGTCCCTTGCATGGAAATTCTTGGTTGGGCGTGAGATGTTTGTCGTAGGTTTGTGTGTCCCACCTTTCTGAAAATCTGTCCTGCTTCGGTGGTTGCGCGCAAGAGTAGTCTGGTCTCTTTTTCGCTTGCGTAAATCCTCCAAGCTACGTCTCTCATTTTCCAGAGTAATAGCTTTGTCCACTAGTGTCTTAAAATCTGGAAAAGTGTGAACGACCAGTTGGCATTTAAGCGCGGGCGCCAGACCGTCAAGGAATTTCTCCATCTTCTTGCTTTCAGTCATACGTTCTTCATTGGCGTAGCGGGACAATAGAGTAAATTGACCGTTGTATTCTGACACTGTCATGTTCCTTTGTTTGAGGTCATCGAACTCTCTCTTCTTGATTTTCATAATACTCTTGGGAATGTGTGCACCACGGAAACCTTCCTTGAAATCGTCCCAGGTTATATCATTTTCGTTGGGGTGCATGTGCAGAAAATTCTCCCACCATGATGCAGCTGCTCCTGTGAGATAGTGCGGAGCATATAGTACTTTCTCGAGATCTGAACATTTTGCAATAATTAATTTTCTCTCCATATCTCGAAGCCAATCCTCGGCTTCAAGAGGTTTGTCAGTATGAGAAAATGTTTGGGGACGTGTCTTCTGTAGTCAGATAACTTGGAATGCTGCTGATACTGTCCATGGTGATTTCCCATGTTGATGACTTGGTTCATCATTTCCCGATGTTGTTGCTGACTCTGCTCATAAAGGCGGCACATTTGTGAAAGTGCCGATTCATTGCCCTGTTGGCTTGACTGTCCTTGTGTGAACTTGTTGCTGGGTTGTGTATCATAATTTTCCTCTGGTGGAGTTGGCATGGAACGAGTCCAAGGACGAGACATTTTTCACTCTGGGGATATATTTTGTAAAACCCATAAGAAAAGCGAAAAGAGTCGCAAAAAAGATTCCATAAATGCATAAAGCTGGCAAATAAAAATTAAATAACCAAGCTTACTTAAGAAAAGCAAATCGATTTGCGCACGGAGAAGGACTGCTCATTACATATCTTACACGCGAGCGGTAATTATACAATACATCACTCAGGATATGCGTACATAATCCTGACCTGTTATTTAGGCTAGTGCACTCCTCCAGATCCTACATGATGCGCAAACAAGCTACTTCTCCCAACCTATGTACATATAAACATATCATACAAAGCGGTACATTGCATGGCGGCTAAGCGTACTCAGGCGGAGATGTTGACGATCTCCTTTGCCCTGCCGAGGGTGAGGCGTAGCGAGGCTGGGGACTCGACTTCCTCCTCGCTAATAGGCTCCATACGTGTAGTGTTGCGCTGAGTAGATGGAGCGGGTGCCAGGGGCGGAACAACACGAACAGGAGTGGGCACGCAGGGTGGTGCAGTGCGCGCTGGAGTGGGCGCAATAACTTGGTTGAACTCTTCGGTAGAAGGCAGGCGACGAGTAGGAGCATAAGATGCTGAGGACGAGACCAAAGTCAGTGGCGGTGCGGTGGGTAGGAGCTCCCTCCTGTTGGCAGCACAGCCATGAACTGAGTCCATGCGGGCAGCCACGAAGTCGTCCACCAGGTTGTCGAAGGCTGCCTCCAGGGCCCGGAGATACTCAATGAGCATCTCAAAAGCCTCGTCTCGTTCTCCTCTGGGGCAGGAGAATGCGTAGTGACAGGTGTAAGGCACATGGCATGGAAGATAATGGTAACGACGAGTCTTCATCACGGGGAGGACATCGCTGAGACGAGCTATCGCCTCGCGGGCTGCCATCTGCATAGCATGCCTCTCCGTAGGCATGGCTCTTCTCAAGAACCGGAAGCGGCGTAACTCACCACGCCCTCCCTTGAACTGCACCGCAGCCTGGTGCATGGTCAGACTGTCGTTGACTCGGTGCTGGCAGAGTGTGAAGACTGGGCGCACAGATGGCCCCATCGCGACCTGAACGATGAAGGAAAGAAGCTTGACGAACCCATCGGGCATGTTGGCGAAGGTCTGAGACTCGCAGCTGTTGTCGGCCATCTACAAAGGTAGGTGAAAATTCTGCATGGTCAGATCATAAATTTATGCTGACTGACAGAAAATGACTACAATCAAGAAAATATGAAAAGGCTCAATCATGCTAATAACCAATTAGCGATTGCTCCTAGTGGCTTCCTACAGTCAGCCTGGTTCTGATACCAAGCTTGTCACGACCGGTTTTCCAATAAAAATATTTATTGAGAAACCAATCTTTTGAGTCCAGTATGAGAAAAATTCTCCTTACCGGTAGACAAATTCTTGATACAATAAGCCAGTAGCATAAAATATATTACAGGGTCGAACTACGGTTGCTCAACCAAATTATTACAAGCACGCCAATAATTATACATAATGGCGGACATGACACAGCGGTGTGGAGGCATACTACTGACTCGAGGATAGGGCGGTGGTGGAAAAACACAGCGGGGAGAGATATACAAGACTCTAAAACTGGCATCTCATCGAGCGTCGAGGTGAGGCTCAATGAATTTATTTGGTAGCGGAAGCGGATATGATACAGTGACCAAATCCAGGGTCGTACGAGACTGACTGGGATTCCTCTAGGCGTCGGACTCGCTATCAAAATCTTCATCCATGAGATCGCCTTCGTCAGCATCTGGCCAAATCAACAAGCCAGGTGAGTACTTTGAAAGTACTCGCAAGACAGTTCGGACGTAAGAGGTAACAAATGCATGCATGGATGCGTCATGTTTAACTTTTGTTTAACTTAACAGTGGCACATTAATCGTAAAAACAGACAGGTAAAAGGGAGTCGGCGTAGTCCGCTCGAAACCCAACAAAAAACTGTAAACCAATCAGGGTCGGAAGCGACACCTCGATAGGAAGATAACTAAATAAATCACGCCGCAGTCGGCGTCTAGGCGACACCACATAAAGGGCTTAAAAGAAATGCCACAGTCGGGCGTCTGAGCGACGCCACATAAAAGGCTTTAAAAGAAATGCCACAGTCGGGCGTCTGAGCGACGCCACATAAAGGGCTTTAAAAGAAATGCCACAGTCGGGCGTCTGAGCGACGCCACATAAAGGGCTTTAAAAGAAGTGCCACAGTCGGACGTCTGAGCGACATCGCAGAAAGGGCTTTTATTCACAAGTAAATAATACTCATAATAAACATTCAATTCATGAAAATAAACGGGTTAGTCCATCCACAGGAATAATCATTTAACCGGACTTAGCACTCATGCGATTCACCGGAGTCTCTGTCATCAAAACTGGCACTTGTTTCATGAAAATAAACGGGTTAGTCCATCCACAGGAATAATCATTTAACCGGACTTAGCACTCATGCGATTCACCGGAGTCTCTGTCATCAAAACTGGCACTTGTCAGGATAAGATAATACTGAACTTGGATATGGAATAGATGATTCAAGGAATATATGACTCTGCAGAGTTTGTACAAAAATTTCCCACAGCCAACGGATTTCCATAGTCATGAAGGACTAGTTCCGTTTACGGTATTTCGGAAGAAAACACAGCTAACCAGTACACACCCATCCTACCTCTCGATGCTAGGAATCACCCTAGACATCGTCCAAGAAAAACTTTTGAGACGGGGAGATCACAATCTCGAATAGCATGGGATCAAATTTATATACGCGCGCTCTAAGGGGTGCCCCCCTCTCGGTCCCAACCGGAAACACCCATGCCCCCTGACCGGATGACTGGCTTTAATCCAGGGCCATGGAACCATCATCACGGCCTCTCCTTTTTGGTGTGTACCAGGTAAGCGTTTTACAACTTACTACGCCATATTCCTTGCGGAAAACATGTGGTAGTACAGGGAAGGAAGAATGGAAGGAACTGGAATGATACGGGTTGACACTGAAATCATATAGTCTGGCATAAGACTGGCATGCTACAACACTGCCATCTTACCCATCCTCATGCCAACACATGGCCATGCATACTCACATCCATCCACTTATGGATTTTCGAAACTCACTTGCCTCATGTTGCATGTAACATGACATTTTATCGGTATACTCATCAACATGCCATGAAACTACTTAATCCAAACATGCCAAAACAATCATCATATCAAAAGTTCAAACATGCTTGCCTGGTTCAGAGTAGTCGGAGCTTAGCTCGGTGAAGTTTGCGGTCCCGTCACCTCCTTCGGTATCTACGGTATAAAGAAAATATACGCGCTATCGTGAATACCGTGAGGTGCACAAAAATTATACCAAATATTTTTCAAATAAATATGATAAAAAACTAGACAAAAATCTGAAGAGGACAGAAAAAGAATCACTCAAAAATTCCTTTCTGTTAAAAAGTTATAAGGGTTTTAACCCAAGGACCCATCTGTAATGAAACAGAAAGTTCCCAGGGGCTAGCTTATAAAAACAGAAAACGTTCCAGTCTTGAATACGCCAGCCCAGAGGGGAAAGCGTATTTTGCCCGAAGGCGTTTTCAGAAAACGATTCGTTTAAAAAGATCTGAGAGGCTGACGGGCGGGTCCCACTCGTCAGGTTTAAACTTTCAAACGGGGGACGAAGCTCATCGGCGCCCGAGAGCCGCGGTGGTCGCCGGCGGTGATCCACGGAGAGGCAGGAAGATCGGAGAGTACCTCCATGTTCAGGGCGCCCTTCCGCGTCGGTTGGTGGTGGTGGTGGCGGTCGGCGAGCACCACGTCGACGGCGAGCCTTGCTCCGGCGGACGGCGGTTCGGGTGGTTGCGGACTTCGTCGGAGAGAGCGGTGAAGATTAAATTGGGGAGAGGGTTAGACCTCTGGAGGTGGTACGAGGTTACGGGCGAGAGTAGGGTGGCGGAGGAGTTCTCACCGGAGTGAATCAAGACGAAGGCCGAGGCGGAACGAGGCGGCCGGAGTCGGGGGAGGAGACCTCCTCGAGGCTCCTCCAGTGGCCTGGTGGGGTGTTTGTGGGGTGCAGTGGTTGTGCGTGCTCGAGGGCGAGCTCGGGTCTCCTTTTATAGGCGATACGAGGCGGTGGCCGTGAACCTGGATCTCCGGCGATGGTTACGGTGGCGCAGTGCTTGGTCGGGGGAGATTAGGGAGTTGGGCGTCATCGTGGAGGTCTACTGGTTCCATTCAGACGCTAACCGGACTTGGATTAGAAGCTTAGGGCAGGCTTTGGTCGGAACGGGACGGCGCGGGTCCGTTGGCAGCAGAGAGCGCGTCCAGTGCTGTCGGGCCACGGCGACGGTGCAGCGGGGGTGCGCTGGCGTGCATGAGGCCACGCGGAGAGCCAGGGAGCATTGGGCGGCGCCGAACGGCGTTGAGCCGCCATTCTGCTTCCTGTCGGTCGCTACGGTGGTTAAGCCGCCGCAAGACACGCCGGCGCAGGCGGGCCAGGGCGCCGCCGACGCCGGGAAGGCGCCAAGCGCGCGTGTGGTGCTCCAGACAGGAGGAAGAGGCGGCGAGGAACGTGCCAAGGGCACTGTCTACGCGTGATTGAAACTGAATCTGAATATTTCTGAATATGAACAGCAACAGTGCATGCAAGGTGTTCGACAGAATGAATTTGGCCTCTGGGATTTTTCCTTGAGCTGATTTTTGGTGGAGTGGCTACTCATTGCTCCAGTAGGCTGCCTGAATTTTGGTGGAATTTTTGGAGAAGTGTAGATATGAATTTCACCAAATTTGGCAAATCTGGTCCAAACTTGCAGAGACTAAAATTTGAAGAATTTGAAAAGAGGAGGAGTGGATCAAGATGGTTCTGGGTTGTGGGTACAAAGGACTATCCAGGAGGGTTGGCTTGAGGTCAAAACTCAAATGCAAAAGGGTACTTGCTTTGAAAATCTCTCAGGCTCCAAATAATTTGCAGAAATGATTTAAGGGGAAAAATAATTAGAATAAAATCCAAAACTTGCTTGGATTAGTTGGGACAGAGAACTTAGGTTGATTACAAGGAGGAGGGGAGATTTTGGAGGGGTTTTACCACATGGGCAAAATACAAAGTCATGGGTGGTTTCCAAGATATGAAAATCCCAAATTTTCATAGAGTTTCTTTTTAAAAGAAAAAGATTAAACTCCCAAAATAATTTGAGAGGGAACCAACAGAGAAGAAGTTTCAAAAGAACAACACCATAGTTTGAAGAAAAAAAAATCCTTGCCAAAGAAAAGGAAGTTTTTAAGAGGAAGGATTTCTGGAAAAGAAATTTAAAATGCCCTCTTTTAAAAAATCCAACAAATTTTTTGATGAAAACCAATTAAATTTTTTTGGAGTGTCACACTAGGCCACCCGTTTTCTTCTTTTCTTGTCGCTGCTGGTCATGTTATGAGAACAATCTGTTAGAGCCGCGACAAGCTACCTTGTAATATAACTCTATTCCGGGTAATGATTGCAATGTTATTCCCTTTACTTGATTCCTCCCTTTGTATGTTTTTGCCCTACGCTTTTAGGGAACTTGCCGGTGCAGGCATCTTAGCCGCGAGCGCTGAGTGCGGGACGTCAGCAGCCTGCTGGCGGTGCCGCTACCGACAAGAAACCTTGTCGCAACTAGTCGCAGCTCACTTAAGTTGTTGAGCGGACTCGAAACAAAGTAAGGGCGCAACTAGCTACAAGTTGGTTCCTCCGCGCATAGTTTTTCCATACAAAGTGTGGACGTTCAAGGGAGATAACTTAAAAATTTAAAAAATCTGATTGCTCAAACTTTGGCAACTTAGCTTTTCTGTTGCTTGCTTCCTGGTAAGGCGGAACTTTCTTGAACGACGCCTGGTCCATACTATTATCTTCTCCTTTCCCCCCCGGCAAACTTGTGGGCGAGGGAACCTTCCTTTCCTTGAGAAAAAAGAAAGAGGAGAAAATAAAGATAAGGAGCCTTACGGCTCGTTATTGCTTACCGGGGAGTAGGTGCTGCACAAAGTGTCAGATCACACATGCAAAAAATAGAAAGCATGAAATTGACAAGATGTGCGGAGCATATGAGCTTTACTTATGCACGGGTTCTGCGCCCGGCTTTGTTCAAAGGATTACATGCAACGGCGGCAAGACTTGTACAAAAGGTGGTTGCCGGAACAGGTTCCGGCAACCACGCCTTACGGGTAAAACTTACGAAGATGCTCAATGTTCCAGGAATTGCTCACCGGAATGCTATCTTCGGTCTCAAGGCGGACAGCGCCAGGCCTAGTGACTCGTTTCACCTGGTAAGGGCCTTCCCACTTCGGCGTCAACTTGTTGGAATTCTTGGCGGACTGAACACGCCGAAGAACAAGGTCGCCTTCCTCGAGACTTCTGGCGTTAACTTTTCGGCTATGGTAGCGGCGCAAAGCTTGCTGGTAGCGAGCAGCTCGTACAGCAGCCTGAAGACGGTCTTCCTCAAGGAGTAGCGCGTCATCTTGTCGCAGCTGCTCTTGCTCATGCTCATCATAAGCGAGCACTCGAGGTGACCCATATACGAGTTCCGTGGGGAGAACTGCCTCTGCTCCATAGACTAGAGCGAAAGGTGTCTGGCCAGTGGCTCGATTTGGCGTCGTCCTGATCGACCAAAGAACCACCGGCAGCTCCTCGATCCAGTTTCTTCCGCACTTGTGCAGCCTGTCGAAAGTCCTGGTCTTGAGCCCACGCAGCACTTCAGCATTTGCCCTCTCCGCTTGACCGTTGCTTCTCGGGTGAGCAACAGAAGCGAAGCAGACCTTGGCGCCAAGATCTTGGACGTACTGCTTGAAGGTGCGGCTCGTGAATTGCGTACCATTGTCGGTGATTATCCTGTTAGGGATCCCGAAGCGGCAAACAATCGACCTGAAGAACTTGACTGCTGACTGTGCTGTCACCTTCCTCACTGCTTCCACTTCCGGCCACTTTGTGAACTTGTCGATTGCAACGTACAAGTACTCAAAGCCCCCGACTGCTCGGGGAAAGAGGCCGAGGATGTCGAGCCCCTAGACCGAAAATGGCCAGGATAAAGGGATCGTCTGGAGAGCTTGAGCTGGTTGGTGTATCTGCTTGGAATGGAACTGGCACGCTTCACACTTGGTTACTTGTGCAGTTGCATCCTGGAGGGCTGTCGGCCAAAAGAAACCTTGCCGGAATGCTTTGCCGGCAAGGGCTCTTGCGCCAATGTGGTGACCACATATGCCTCCATGTATCTCTGCCAACAGCTTTTGTCCGTCTTCCCGGTGAATACACTTCAATTTCACACCGTTGAGTCTTCTTCTGTACAGTGTGTTGTCGACAAACTGGTACATACTTGACTGCCGGGCTACTCTTTCCGCTTCTTCTTGCTCTTCGGGAAGTTCTCCTGTCTGAAGGAAACGGACAATCTACTGTGTCCATGCTGGAGCTTGTGGCTCGACAACAAGGACTAAAGGCAAATCTGCTGCTGTGGGAACATCCGCTTCTACGGCGAGAACCTGCGGCTCTGCCGGAGCTTGACGTTCCCTGGCAAGCTTGCCGGAGCAAAACTTGTCGGGAGCTTCTGCTTCAACGGAACAATCCCTAGGCCTTGCCGGAGCAGACTGCTCCTCAGCGCTCTTGGCGTTGATCTTGGGGACCTTCTTGGCGGCGGCTTCGGGAAGCTCTGCCGGAAGATAGTCACCAGAAATCAACTTCCTCTTCTTGCTCTGTCCAGTTGATGGCGTTACAGACTCTTGAGTCAGCTTGAGCACAAAGATCCCTGGTTCCACAGGTAACTTAAGTGTGGCGCACTTTGATAGGCCATCGGCAATGGCGTTCTATGCTCTTGGAACATGCTCCATCTGTAGGCCATCAAAGTGCTCTTCTAGCTTTCTCACTTCGTCGACGTAGGCTTCCATCAACGGACTCTGATAGCACTTGTTCACTTGGCGGGCGACAAGCTGCGAGTCTCCCCTGACAATGAGCTTCTTGATCCCATGGTCTGCCGCGATCCTAAGACCGGCAAGCAAGCCTTCATACTCTGCCGTATTGTTTGTTGCTTGCTCCTTGGGAAAGTGCATCCGGACTACATACTTGAGGTGCTCTCCGGTGGGTGCGACAAGCAGCACACCAGCGCCGGCGCCTTGCAGCGAAAAGGCACCATCAAAGTACATCAGCCACTCTTTGCTTGCTTCCTCGACGGGGATGCTCGTTTCTGGAATTTCGTCATCTGGTGTTGGCGTCCATTCTGCTATGAATTCTGCCAATGCTCTGCTTTGGATAGTTGAAGTACTCTCAAACTTGAGGCCAAAGCTTGATAGTTCCAGTGCGCTCTCAACAATCCTGCCTGTCGCTTCTGGATTCTGTAGTATCCTTTTCAGCGGAAAACGAGTGACAACTGTGATCTCATGTGCTTGGAAGTAATGGCGCAGCTTTCTCGAGGCCATGAGAAGGCCGAAAAGCAATTTCTGCACGCTAGAGTACCTTGACCTAGCCCCCTGCAGAAGGGAACTGACAAAGTAAACTGGGCGCTGTACCATTCTCTTCTGTATCTCCTCGCGCGTCTGCGCAGATCCATCCTTGTCGGGACCAGATCTTGTCGGGGAAGCCCCCTGCTTGTCGCTGGATGCGCCTGCCGTGGTTGCTAGCTCGTCATCTGCCTCCCTCTCTGCTACTAACGCAACACTAACCACTTGATTGGTTGCCGCTATATACAGCAGCAACTTCTCTTGTGGCTTAGGTGCGATAAGTGTTGGAGTGGAGGACAGGTATCTCTTCAAGTCTTGCAGCGCAGCCTCCGCTTCCGGAGTCCATTTCATTGGACCTGCCTTTTTCAATATTTTGAAAAACGGCAGGGCGCACTCAGCAGACCTAGAGATAAACCTGCTGAGAGCAGCCACGCAACCGGCAAGTCTTTGTACATCCTTGACGCGCTTTGGTGCTTCAATCTGCTCAATGGCCTTGATCTTGTCGGGATTGGCTTCGATTCCCCGCTGAGACACAAAGAACCCGAGAAGCTTGCCGGAGGGGACTCCAAACACACACTTCTCGGGGTTGAGCTTGAGGCTGATCTTGCGCAGATTTGCAAAGGTCTCGTCTAAATCTTGAATCAGAGTTGCCTTGTCCTTGCTCTTGACCACTATGTTATCCATGTAGGCTTCCACATTTCTGTGTATTTGTGGCTCAAGAGCGACATGGACTACCCTTGCAAATGTTGAACCAGCATTTTTTAAACCGAAAGGCATCCGTATGAAACAGTACGTGCCACATGGAGTGAGGAATGCGGTCTTCTCCTCATCCTCTTCTGCCATGAAGATCTGATGGTATCCTGAGTATGCGTCAAGAAATGAAAGCAAGTCACATCCGGCCGTGGAGTCAATAATCTGGTCAATGCGCGGCAAAGGAAATGGGTCTTTGGGACAAGCTTTGTTAACATCAGTAAAGTCGATACAAAGTCTCAATTTCCCGTTCGCCTTGCACACGACTACAGGATTGGCCAACCACGTAGGATGGAGCACTCCTCTGACAAGGCCTGCTGCTTCCAACTTCTTGATCTCTTCTGCGATGAATTCTTGGCGCTCCACTGCTTGCTTTCTGACCTTCTGCTTGACGGGCCGCGCATGAGGACAAACGGCAAGATGGTGCTCAATTACTTTCCTGGGTACACCGGGGATGTCAGACGGTTGCCACGCAAATACGTCGACGTTCGCCCGCAGGAAAGCAATGAGCGCGCTTTCCTATTTAGGGTCGAGAGTGGCACTGATGGTGAAGGTACCACCAGCGCCATCCTCCTTGGCGGACACCTTCTTGGTCTCTGGCGGAGCTGCCATTGTCTTCTTACACTTGCCGGTGGAGCTCGATGGTGCGTCCTCGATGGCAGCGCAGCACTCCGAAGAGGTGCGCTTGCTGGAGTGGGCATCAGAACTCTTGCCGGACTTGGTCTTCTTCTTCCCCCCGGGAGCTTCAACGGCAGGTGACTTACGATCTGTTGCGGCTGCCGCTTCCCGGTAGATCTTGTCGGCGCAGATAAGAGCATCCTTCTTGTCGCCAGGGACAGAGATAACGCTTATCGGGCCTGGCATCTTCAGCATGTTATATGCGTAGTGAGAGGCTGCCATGAACTTGGCGAGTGCTGGACGGCCGAGTATCCCATTGTAAGGCAATGGAAAATCGGCAACGTCAAAAGTGACCCTCTCAGTCCTGAAGTTCACCTCGCTACCAAATGTTACTGGCAACGTGACCTTCCCCTTCGGCTTGCTCCTTCCCGGGTTGATTCCTTGGAATGTGCCGGTCTCTTCAAGCTCGCTGTCAGGGATCTGGAGTTTCTGGAGTACAGCGGAGGAGATCAGGTTCAAGCCGGCCCCGCCGTCAACTAGCATCTTAGTGACCTTGAGGTTGCAGATAGTTGGTGAAACCTACATCGGCAAGCACCCGACCGCAGTTGTGCGATCAGGGTGGTCCTCAATATCAAAGATGATAGGCGTGCTGGACCATTTCAGAAGCTTCCGTGACTCGACAGGTGGTTCCGCCGCATTGACTTCCCGCACCCACTGCTTGAGTTGGCGGTGCGAAGTATGTAGAGAAGCACCACCGTCAATGCACAAGACCTCTGTGGCTTTCTGGAACTCCTGCTCACTGGTCTCGACACCATCCATGTCTTCGTCGTCGTCGTCATCTTCATCCTTGTCGCAGCCGCGGGGAGGTCTGTCTCCTTCCGCTGCTTGGCCTTGCCGCGGCGTCCTCCCCGGCCGGCGTGCTTCTTGCCGGATTCTCCAGCGCCTCCTTGGGCCCTCTCCTTGTCGCGTCGCTCGTATTCAGCCTTTTGCTGCTGGACAAGCTGCTCGACCTTCTTGCAGCTCTAGAGGTCATGGCCCTTGGTGCGGTGGATCTTGCAGTACTGCTTGTCAGTGCCGTCCTGCTTGTCGGCGACCGCCACAGTCTGGCAGTTGGTGCATGCGGCAATATCCTTGCCGGAGCTACCAGCTTTGGCTTTCTTGGCGCCACCTTCGTTGCCGGACTGCTCAATGACTAGCACATCTTTGCCTTTCTTCTTCCTGTTGTTCCGCCGCCGGTTTTTCTTTGCCAGGGCAGCATCCTCGCTGTCAGATCCTCCTGCTCCTGTATTCTCTCCGGGGAGTTTCCTCTCTTCCTCAGCACATGCACACTTGTCGGCCAGGGCATACAGCTCACTGACGTCTCTGATCTTGCACATCGCCATCTCCTCCCGCATCCTGCGGTTACCGACGTTCTGATGGAACACGCTGATGACCGCGGCAGGGTGGACATCTGGGATGTTGTGCTGTACACGGCTGAATCTCTGAATGTACTTGCGCAGGGGCTCTCCTTCCTTCTGGGCGAGCAGATGAAGGTCACTCTCTTGACCATGAGGTTTGTGGCCGCCTGTAAAGGCGCCGACAAACTGATGGCATAGGTCTTCCCAGGAGGATATGGAGTTGTCCGGCAAGTGCATGAGCCAGGACCTGACGTTGGGCTTGAGCACCAGCGAGAAGTAGTTGGCAAGGATCTTGTCGTCCCGCCCCCCAGTAGTCTGCACCGCGATGGTGTAGATGCTGAGGAACTCCGACGGATGCGACTTGCCGTCGTACTTCTCTGGTACGTCTGGCTTGAAATTCTTCGTATTGGGCCACTGAACTTGCCGCAGCTCACGAGTAAACGCAGGGCAACCTACCGCGTACGGCAAGTCGCCTGGTTCCCCTGGCGCATGCATGTCGACAGAGGGCCCAGCGCGCTGGTCCAATTGATGTCGCGCTTCTCTTCGGCGCTCGATGCGAGTACGAGCGTCTTCTTGCTGTCGTTCGTGAAGAACTTGGCGCTGATCGCGACGAGCTCGTGGATCTGATGACGCGGTGGAGTCGCTGTCGAGGTGGATCCGGCGAGTCGGCGATCTTGGCCTTCGGGGCGGAGAGTGCATAGTGGTTGCACCCCCACCGGTCTTGTCGCCACCGGCTCGTGCCTGGCTGACTTGCCGCGGCTGCGACGTGCTCGGCTGCCGTTGAGTGTCGCCGTTGGCGAAGCCGATAAGACTTTGAATGGTGGCCCTCCAGTCGTCGATCTTGTCTGCCGTTGGAGGGTAGTCCAGGAGCAGTTGAGCTCGCGCCAAAGCTTTTGCTGTAGTGGCGGGTGGCGGTGGCGAACGGTGCGAAGAGCGGGATATGCTCGGACTTCTAACTATGTTAGAAGGAGCAGTATCCCATCCAGGCGACCGTGCCTCGCTCGTGCTAGCATGTTGGCGTGCATGCTGGTCTTGAGCACTCCGAGATCCACCAGCTCGATCTTGGTCCAGCAAACGCATGGTACCATGAGTACCATGACGCTGCCGGTCCCGCGCCTCCTGAGATGGGCGCGGTGCATGTACGGACGCCGAGGTCTTGGAGTGCGCCCGGTCGTTGTGGGAGCCGGCTATGCCGCCGATGGGCAGCGCAGGCTTGTCCTTGGACCTGGTAGCACCGTGAGCTCCCTCGTCGACGCCCGTTCTTCCGCTGGCCTCTGCCCCATCAGCCGTTTGCTCCGGCGGTGGTGGGTTCGGCGCGGACGGAGCAGCCGCCTTCGAAGCCTTCTGCTTCGGCGGCATGTCGATGAAGATGATGAAGATCTAGCTCGTGTGAACGCCGGATCTGGTTCACACAACCTCGACCCCCCTACCTGGCGCGCCAAAGGTGTCGGGAGACTAATCCACGAGCACCTATGGGACCGGCGGACCGAGTCCCTTTCGGTTCGGCGGGGGCGAGGGTCGCATGAAGAGCGGATCGAGGCGAAGCACACGAGCAGTTTACCTAGGTTCGGGCCGCACGGATGCGTAAAACCCTACTCCTGCTTTGTGGTTTGTATTGAGTTCTTGCTCGGGAGCGCGGAGTGCTACAGTACACCCCAGCAGCCAACGAGACCGAGTGTGAGTGTTCTCTTCCTCCCCTCTCCCCCCTCTACGTTGCGCATGGGGCTCCTTTTATATGCTCAAGGGGTCACCGACAGGTGGCAACGTAGACAAGGGTAAAAATGGAAAGGTGTTGCGGTTGGTACAGCTACCTGCTACAGTGTATCATACCTAACCCTGACGGCAGGGGACCAGGGCATTAAATGCCCGTCTGCGTCGCCTAAATAGTGCAAAAGGGATCGTCAGGGACGCCACCGCTCGCCACGATGGCAATCTTGTCGGTGCCGCTTGCCACCGCGCACCGCTGGCTGCATAGCCTCCCGCCACGTACGCCTCGAAGGGTCCCAGAGCGACACGTTGGTGGATGTGCTGGAGCGCGGGCACAGAGTGGTTGCTTGCCGCGGCAAGCGCCTTGCCGCGGTCGTTGTCTTGTCGCGTCCGGGAGCTTGTCGCTCACCGGGCCTTGCCGGGACGCGTGGCGCGTCACGGCAAGTTCCTTGAGATGCCTTGGCTGGCCTTCCCGGCAAGCTCCTCTTGCCAGGGTCTTGTCTCCTTGGCTTGGATACTTTGTCCTTGAATGGCTCCAAAGGAACCATGGAGGACCTTGGCGGTCACCCGGCAAGCCTTGCCGTGGGATGCTGCGACTGCCCGTGCACAAGTTCGGGATACTAGGGTACCCCTACTCTAGTACACCGATAGTAGGTCCCAAAATATAGATTTCTTCTTCCACATGGGTGCGCGTCCGTCAGCGTCATTCGGAACAGGTTGTCCACCAGGATCCTTTCCAAAGACCACCTTCAAATCCTTGACCATATCATGTACATCAGCACCAGTACGGTGGTGAGGCTTCGTCCGGTGATCCGCCTCACCTTTGAAATGCTTGCCTTTCTCTCTTACGGGATGCCTGCTCGGAAGAAATTGACGATGTCCCAGGTACACATTCTTCTTACAATTAGCCAAATATATACTATCGGTATCGTCCAAACAGTGCATGCATGCACGGTATCCGTTGTTTGTCTGTCCTGAAAGGTTACTGAGAGCAGGCCAATCATTGATGGTCACGAACAGCAACGCCTTTAGGTCAAATTCTTCCCCCATGTGCTCATCCCACGCACGTACATCTGTTCCATTCCACAGTTGTAAGAGTTCTTCAACTAATGGCCTTAGGTACACATCAATGTCGTTGCCGGGTTGCTTAGGGCCTTGGATGAGCACTGGCATCATAATGAACTTCCGCTTCATGCACAACCAAAGGAGGAAGCTTATACAAACATAGAGTCACAGGCTAGGTGCTATGGTTGCTGCTCTGCTCCCCAAAAGGATTAATGCCATCTGCGCTTAAACCAAACCATACGCTCCTTGCGTTATCTGCAAACTCCTTCTCGTACTTTCTTTCGATTTTTCTCCACTGCGACCCGTGTGCGGGTATTCTCAACTTTCCGTCTTTCTTACGGTCTTCTCTATGCCATCGCATTGCCTTGGCATGCTCTTTGTTTTGGAACAAACGTTTCAACCGTGGTATTATAGGAGCATACCACATCACCTTGGCAGGAATCTTCTTCCTGGGGCGCTCGCCCTCGACATCACCAGGGTCATCGCGGCTGATCTTATAGCGCAATGCACCGCATACCGGGCAAGCGTTCAAATCCTCGTACTCACCGCGGTAGAGGATGCAATCACTAGGGCATGCATGTATCTTCTGCACCTCTAACCCTAGAGGGCAGACAGCCTTCTTTGCTTCGTACGTACTCTCGGGCAATTCGTTGTCCTTTGGAAGCATATCCTTTATCATTACCAGCAACTTTCCAAATCCCTTGTCAGATACACCATTCTCTGCCTTCCATTGTAGCAATTCCAGTGTGGTGCCCAGCTTTTTCTTGTCACCTACGCAATTCGGGTACAACAATTTTTTGTGATCCTCTAACATGCGCTGCAACTTCTTCTTCTCCAAATCACTTGCGCAGGTCCTCTTTGCATCGGCAATGGCCCGACCTAGATCATCAACGGGCTCATTTGATGCCTCTTCTTCAGCTTCTTCCCGCATTGCCGGCTCAGCTTCTTCCTGCATTACCGGCTCAGCTTCTTCCCCCATTGTTGTATCATCGTATTAAGGGAACCCATGGCCAGGATAGCTGTCGTCGTCCTCTTCTTCTTCATTGTCTTCCATCATAACCCCTCTTTCTCCGTGCTTCATCCAAACATTATAGTGGGGCACGAAACTGGACTTAAACAGGTGGACGTGAATGATTCTTGACTTAGAGTAATTTTGACCATTCTTACAGACAACACATGGACAAGGCATAAAACCATCCGCCCGCTTGTTTGCCTCAGCCGCAAGCAGAAAATTTTGCACGCCATTAATGAACTCGGGAGAACATCGATCATCGTACATCCATTGTCGGCTCATCTTCAATACACAGCACCAAAAACACCAACTTAATACAAGTTCATACATAAAGTTCATACAACACTTAAATGCAACAAACAAATAACTCTCTAGCTAAAGCATTTAAATGCAACAACAAATGCGATCAAGATCGCAACTAAGGTAACAATTGATCCAACAGCATAATGATACCAAGCCTCACTATCGATGGCATATTTTCTAATCTTTCTAATCTTCAAGCGCATTTTCTCCATCTTGATCTTGTGATCATCGACGACATCGGCAACATGCAACTCCAATTCCATCTTCTCCCCCTCAATTCTTTTAAATTTTTCTTTCAAGTACTCGTTTTCTCTTTCAACTAAATTTAACCTCTCGACAATAGGGTCGGTTGGTATTTCCGGTTCACATATCTCCTAGAAAAAATATCTATGTCAACTTGATGGGCATAATTTGTCATAAACACGAAATGCAACTAGTTTTAAAAGAGAATACATATACCACATCCGAATCATAACAAGGACGAGGGCCGACGGGGACGGATATCAAAACCATGGCACTATGTATAACAAACAACGTACGGGTAAGATAATTATACGAGTAACTATATATCCAAATCACACAAACATCAATTTTTATATAAAATTTCATGAACAAGAGGCTCACCACAAGGTGGTGCCGGCGACGGGACGGTGCGGGCGATCGACGGTGGTTACGGCGGAGATTTTGAAGGCACTAAGTAAACCACACCTACATATGCAAACTAAATATTATTTTTGACCTCAAATTGCATATAAATCAAATACTAGCACATACAATTCCTCCCAAATTACTAAACTCACAAATTAAACACTATATAAAGCATTGCAAGAGCTAATCTAGCAATGAGAGATGAAAGGACAAAGTTGCTAACCTTTGTGATCATTTGAATCGATGGGGACCTTCAAATCTTGACAAATTTTGGGCAAAATGTGTGATGAGATCGAGAGGAGAGGGGAAGAACAGAGAGGGAGGGGAAAGGGGAAGAACAGAGCGAGCTCGGCGGGTGGACGAAGGGTTTATGTATGACAACCTTTAGTACCGGTTCGTGATACGAACCGGTACTAAAGGTGCTGGAGGGGCCCCAGACTGGCAACATCCTGCCACCACTCTCATTAGTACCGGTTCGTGGCACGAACCGGTGCTAAAGGTTCGCCATGAACCGGTACTAATAAGAGCGGCACGGCTAGCCGTTGGAACCGGCACTAATGGACACATTAGTGCCGGCTCAAATTCAAACCGGCACTAATGTGCTTCACGTTTGACCCTTTTTCTACTAGTGTCACTTTTCACCGACGGGACCACCCCACTAGCACCCGACATGGCGGATTTTCCGCATTGGTTCAAGACCCAATCATTGACGGATTTCACCTCTCTAGAGTCCTTATGGACGGCAGCAGCAGCCTGAACCTGCTTTATCAGGATACGGTGCGAAAAATGGGCATAGATCCCTCAAGGATTAAACCCACAAAGACGACCTTCAAAGGTGTCATACCAGGTGTAGAGGCAAACTGTACAGGCTCAGTTACACTGGAGGTGGTCTTCGGATCCCCGGATAACTTCCGAAGCAAGGACTTAATCTTCGACATAGTCCCGTTTCGCAGTGGCTATCATGCACTGCTTGGACGAACCGCATTTGCAAAGTTCAATGCGGTGCCGCACTACGCATACCTCAAGCTCAAGATGCCAGACCCTCGAGGAGTAATTACGGTCAATGGAAACACCGAACGCTCTCTCCGAACAGAGGAGCATACGGCGGCCCTCGTGGCGGAGGTACAAAGTAGCCTCTCAAGGCAATTCTCTAGTCCGGCTAACAAAGGTCTGGACACCGCCAAACGCGCCCGGAGTAACCTACAGCAAGACCGTTTAGCACGTTCCAAGCAAGCGTAGCAATGCAGCCCCAACCCCAGCCCTCGCCGAATCCCGAAACCAGTACTACGCGTACATAATTACGCTCTGGAAATACCATGGGCATAGGGGAGGGGCACGACCACGGCATGCCCACAAAGCGGCTCAACCGCACTAGGGGCTCACGATTTGGTCATTTTTCTCTTCTTACTTTCAGGAATCCACTCTACGGAAGGCCTGTCCAGCAGTACAATCGCCGAACACACGATGCAACAGCCAGGGAGGCACAAAGCTACGTCGAATATCCAGGTGGTCTCTATAACGAGCAAAATACCTGTCTTACATACCGCCTCGCAGATAACCCCTGGAGGGGGACATGTCAAATAGTCCCATCTCTTGCTTATCGCACTATTTGTATCGTTCTGCTTTCGCAGCAGCCGTTTAAAATAAATAATGCTTAGCTTCAGCTTATTATTGCATTCTCTATTTATTTCCTTTTTTTATATATGTTCAGTCATGACATTTAGCACCCGTACACTTTTGTATGGACAGTACACCAGGGGCTTAAGTACCCCACAATACGATGTGAGAAGTCCGAACACTTTCACAAGTGTGGCACCCCGAACTTATAGCATTATATGCATCGGCTCCGAATCATGTCTTGAGTCAATAGTTGGGTTTGCCCGGCTCCTATGTTTTGGTACCTTACGTTCCGTTATATCGGCTAAGGTAGCGCTAGGAGAACTACTGCGATTGTGCCCCGGTTGAGCTGGGTTCAGCACCTCAGTAGAGAAAGCTAAAACTGACCCTCATGATAGGGCGAGAGCTGGTCGCTGTTCGAGAGGTTTCGAGTCCCTAAAGACTTATGCCGCTTAGAGCGAGGAGCCGGCTTTGTCCGGCCTAGGCATGGATAGCGCCCCGAACTCGGTCTTCCCAATACTAGGGGCTTCGCCAAAATTTAAAATTATAGAATTCTATGGCTAAGGAGAGTGATAAAGCATTATAGTCCGATTGCCTTGTTCGTTGTGTCGAGCGCCTCCCTCAAAGGACCCAAGAATGGGAAAAAGAGCGCTCAAGTTTATCCCGAACACCCCAGCACTTGTGGCATGGGGGCAGAAGCCGACGACTCGCCATCTCTCAAATTTAATAAACGGCCGCATAGAAGGTAATATTTTAAATTCTAAAAGCATTGCTTAGCGCATATGAACAAGTTTCAAGTGCACAGGACAAAATAAACAAGTTTTACTAAAAAATTACATCTTTGGAACATTCATCCGCCATAAGTCGGGCACCCTTCAGGACGCCCTCATAATACATCTCGGGCTTGCGATGCTCCTTGGAACATTCATCCGCCATAAGTCGGGCACCCTTCAGGTGGCCCGTCCTTCACAAGCTTCTCCGCATCCAGCTTGCCCCAGTGCACTTTAGCACGGGCAAGCGCCCTACGGGCACCTTCGATGCAGACGGAGAGCTTGATGAGTTCGAGCCTTGGACAGGCCTCCACCAGCCGCCTCACCAGCCTGAAGTAGCTCCCAGGTAGAGCATCTTCGGGCCACAGCCGAACTATGAGGCCCTTCATGGCCTGTTCGGCCACCTTGTGGAGCTCGACCAGTTGCTTCAGCTGGTCGCTCAAGGGCACAGGGTGTCCGGCCTCAGCATACTGAGACCAGAACACCTTCTCTGTCGAGCTTCCCTCCCTGGCTCGGTAGAAGGCGGCGGCATCTGACACGCTGTGGGGAAAATCTGCGAATGCTCCTTGAGAGCTCCGGATTCGGGTAAGTAACAAGTAACTCACTTTCACGTGCTTGCTTTGCATAAAGAATGCCTTACCTGCCGCTATCTTCTTTATCGCCTCCACCTCCTAGAGGGCCTTCTGGCTTCGGCCTTGGCAGACTTGGCATTTTCAAGGGCCGCCGCGAGCTCGGACACCCGCGTCTTCGAGTCAAGCTCCAAACTCTCATGCTTTTTCATGAGAGCCTGGAGCTCTTGCCGCACCTCGCCAACCTGCGCCTCGTGCTTCTCCCGCTCGGTCCGCTCCGTGGTCACCCTCTTCTTGGCCTCGGATAGCGCTTGCTTAAGGGTCGCCACCTCAGTCGTGGCCCCTACAATAGCCATGTTTGTCCTGTGATTTTTTGCAACCATATATTTTCTATTTATTTAAATAAGGTATTTCTTACCTTCCTTATCCTCGAGCTGCTTCTTGGCAAGTACGAGCTCCTGCTCGGACCGTTCGAGGTTCTGCTTCAGCATGTCCACCTCCGCAGTTAGTGCGGCGGACGCCAGCAGCGAAGCCTGCATATGCATATTGACTTACTTTTGTTACACTCCTGTGAATGTTATTAGATCCTCTATTCGTCTTTTCTTTCCGAACGCCAAACAGAGCATCAGGGGCTACTGTCTATGCGGTAATATTTTTACATATTTTTTACATACCTCAAAGCCTGTCAGCAGGCTGGCACAGGCTTCGGTCAGCCCGCACTTGGCGGACTGAACTCTCTGAATCACCACACTCATAATAGTGCGGTGCTCCTCATCGATGGAGGCGCCGTTAAGCACCTCCAGCAAGTTATCCGGTGCCTCCGGTTGGGCGGAGGTCACCGGCGTCGTGGGCTTGCCCTTCTTCTTAGGGGGCCGCCTGCCGGACTCCGGAACCTTTGAAGGTTCCGGTGCGGTGTCCGGCCTGGGCCGGACTTAGAACCCTTGGGGGTTCTGTCCCCTTGGCGCCTGGAGTCCGGGAGGTCGCCTTGCGGTACCTCCAGGACCACCTCCTCCTGGCCTGGAGCCTCCTGCAACAACACCTCGGCATTGTCCGTAGGGTGAGGGGAGGAGGCGGCCGGAAGTGAAGTGTTGTTCACATCCGACGAATCCAGGGAGCCGCTCGTCGACATGTCGAGCCGGTTTTTGGGCGGACTGCATAATTATATGCGGCGTCAGGAAAAGCTACGCAATGAAGGAACACTATGAATCACTCTGGTGTCCGGATACTTACGATTTCGCCAGGGGCTTGGCCCTGAGCGGCCACTCCTCTTCGCCGTCGTCGGCGTTGGTGGAGTAGTCCGGAGGAAGGGTCTTCCCCTTCTTGGACACTCTGGCCTCCCCAGTTGGGGCGGCCTTCCTTTTCTTTCCTGCCCCCGCTGGAGGGGGAGAGGCCTCTACTTCCTCCTGCTCGTCTTCACGGGAGGAGTGCGTCTCGGAGTCGTCGGACGATGAATCCGACACCACCAGGCACCGGGCGCTCTTTCGAGTCCCCGTGGCCTTCTTCTCCGACACCACATAGGGTGCCGGAACCAGCAGCCCCGTGAAGCAGGCGTCCACTGGGTCTTCGGGCAAAGGAGCCGGACAGCTGATCTGTCTGGACGTCTCCTGCCAATCCTGTCGAGGGTAAGGGAGTTTAGATCTCGCATAGAGTCAAACTATGGAAAACTAATATCCTGTAAGAGGTGAAAAAAGCTTACCACGCTAGCGTGACGCTGCGTGCTGAATCCGCGATCCTCAGTAGCGGATGCGGGAGCCTTGGAGCCCTTGAATAGCGCCTTCCAGGCATGTTCTTACGTCGTGTCGAAGAGCCTTCCTAGAGTTTGGTGCTGCGCTGGGTCGAACTCCCACAGGTTGAAAGCCCGTTGTTGACACTGGAGGATCCGGCGGATGAGCATAACTTGGACTACGTTGACAAGTTTGAGCTTCTTGTCCATCAGGCTTTGAACGCATGTTTGGAGTCCGGTCAGCTCTCCTTTTTTACCCCACGACAGGCCCGTCTCTTTCCAGGAGGTGAGCCGCATAGGGGGTCCGGATCGGAACTCGGGGGCTGCGACCCATTCAGGGTCACGTGGCTCGGTGATGTAAAACCATCCTGATTGCCACCCCTTCAGGGTCTCCACGAAGGAGCCCTTGAGCCATAGGACGTTGGGCATCCTGCCCACCATGGCGCCTCCGCACTCCGCCTGGGTGCCGCGCACCACCTTTGGCTTGACATTGAAGGTCTTGAGCCATAGGCCGAAATGGGGTCGGATACAGAGGAAGGCCTCGCACACGACGATAAACGCCGAGATGTTGAGGACGAAGTTTGGGGCCAGATCGTGGAAATCTAGGCCGTAGTAGAACATGAGCCCCCGGACAAACGGGTGGAGAGGGAAGCCCAGTCCGCAGAGGAAATGGGGGAGGAACACCACCCTCTCATGGGGCCTGGGGGTGGGGATGAGCTGCCCCTCTTCGGGAAGCTGGTGCGCGATGTCGTTAGACAAGTATCCGGCCTTCCTCAGCTTTTTGATGTGTCCCTCTGTGACGGAGGAGACCATCCACTTGCCTCCCACTCCGGACATGGCTGGAGAAGGTTGAGGTGGGGTGTGCGGACTTGGGCGCTGGAGATCGAGTGCGTGGAAATGGATAGGCAAAGGAGGAAGAAGGTGTAGGTGAAAAGGTGGATCCTTATCCCCTTATATGGGCGGACCAGAACTGCGTGCCCCCGCCCGCCTGGTAAAACTCGCTTATCTCCTAAGCACCATAATCAATGGCACGGTTGGGTTACCTACGCCCGTATTGATTAGAATCGCGGAATAAGGGGGGACGATCTCTGCTTTTAGAAGACGTGCCAAGGAAATCGCCTCGCTAAACGCGCTGAGGTGGAACAGTAAAATTATTCGAATAAAGGCTTGGTCGTGGTGTGATGTCACGCTGCGGAATACGTCAGCAGATTAGATTTGTGCAGATATCATTCTCTCTACGGTGGCATGTGGAGCTTGTTTTGCAGAGCCGGACACTATCCTTGTGTTCAAAATCTTCTATGAAGTATTCGGAGGAGGAACCCGCCTTGCAATGCCGAAGACAACTTGCGCGCCGGACTCGTCGTCATTGAAGCCTGGTTCAGGGGCTACTGAGGGAGTCCTGGATTAGGGGGTGTCCAGATGGCCGGATTATAACCTTTTGCCGGACTCCTGGACTATGAAGATACAAGATTAAAGACTTCGTCCCGTGTCCGAATAGGACTTTCCTTGGCGTGGAAGGCAAGCTTGGTGATACGGATATGATCTCCTCCCATTGTAACCGACTCTGTGTAACCCTAGCCCTCTTCGATGTGTATATAAACCGGAGGGTTTTAGTCCGTAGGACGAACAACAATCATACCATAGGCTAGCTTCTAGGGTTTAGCCTCTCTGATCTCGTGGTAGATCTACTCTTGTACTACCCATATCATCAATATTAATCAAGCAAGAGTAGGGTTTTACCTCCATCTAGAGGGCCCGAACCTGGGTAAAAACATCATGTCCCTTGTCTCCTGTTACCATCCGCCTAGACGCACAGTTCGGGACCCCCCTACCCGAGATCCGCCGGTTTTTACACCGATAGCCGGTTATGGAACCGGCACTAAAGGCCTTTACGAACAGGGACTAAAGCCCGGTTCTGCACTAGTGGTATCTGATCGTTTGGGGGTACGTAGGTATATATAGGGGGAAGGAGTACGTCGATGGAGCTTCGGGGGGCCGACAAGGCAGGGGGGCCCCCTAGGGGGGTGGGCGCGCACACCACCCTCGTGGGCACCTCCCTTCTTTCTTGACGTGGGGTCCAAGTCTCCTGGATCATATTCGGTGAGAAAATCACGTTCCCGAAGGTTTCATTCCATTTGGACTCCGTTTCATATTCCGTTTCTTCGAAACACTGAAATAGGCAAAAAACAACAATTCTGGGCTGGGCCTCCGATTAATAGGTTAGTCCCAAAAATAATATAAAAGTTGAAAATAAAGCCCACTATGGTCCAAAACAGAAGATAATTTTGCATGGAGCAATCAAAAATTATAGATACGTTTGAGACGTATGAGGCATCCCCAAGCTTAATTCCTGCTCGTCCTCGAGTAGGTAAATGATAAAAAGAGAATTTTTGATGCGGAGTGCTACTTGGCATAATTTCAATGTAATTCCTCTTAATTGTGGTATGAATATTCAGATCCGAAAGATTCAAGACAAAAGTTCATATTGACATAAAAATAATAATACTTCAAGCATACTAACAAAGCAATCATGTCTTCTCAAAATAACATGGCCAAAGAAAGTTATCCCTACAAAATCATATAGTCTGGCTATGCTCTATCTTCACCACACACAGTATTTAAATCATGCACAACCCCGATGACAAGCCAAGCAATTGTTTCATACTTTTGATATTCTCAAAACTTTTTCAATCTTCACGCAATACATGAGCGTGAGCCATGGATATATCACTATTTGTGGAATAGAATGGTGGTTGTGGAGAAGACAAAAAGAGGGGAAGATAGTCTCACATCAACTAGGCGTATCAACGGGCTATGGAGATGCCCATCAATAGATATGAATGTGAGTGAGTAGGGATTGCCATGCAACGGATGCACTAGAGCTATAAGTATATGAAAGCTCAACAAAAGAAACTAAGTGGGTGTGCATCCAACTCGCTTGCTGACGAAGACCTAGGGCATTTTGAGGAAGCCCATCATTGGAATATACAAGCCAAGTTCTATAATGAAAACTTCCCACTAGTATATGAAAGTGACAAAATGAGAGACTCTCTATCATGAAGATCTTGGTGCTACTTTGAAGCACAAGTGTGGTAAAAGGATAGTAACATTGTCCCTTCTCTCTTTTTCTGTCATTTTTTTATTTGGGCCTTTTCTCTCTCTTTTTTATGGCCTCTTTTTTCTCTTTTTTTTTAATTTTTTGTCCGGAGTCTCATCCCGACTTGTGGGGGAATCATAGTCTCCATCATCCTTTCCTCACTTGGGACAATGCTCTAAAAATGATGATCATCACACTTTTATTTTCTTACAACTCAACAATTACAACTTGATACTTAGAACAAAATATGACTCTATATGAATGCCTCCGGCGGTGTACCGGGATATGCAATGAATCAAGAGTGACATGTATGAACGAATTATGAACGGTGGCTTTGCCACAAATATGATGTCAACTACATGATCATGCTAGCAATATGTCAATGATGGAGCGTGTCATAATAAACGGAATGGTGGAAAGTTGCATGGCAATATATCTCGGAATGGCTATGGAAATGCCATGATAGGTAGGTATGGTGGCTCTTTTGAGGAAGGTTTACGGTGGGTGTATGATACCGGCGAAAACTGCGCGGTATTAGAGAGGCTAGAAATGGTGGAAGGAAGAAAAGTGCGTATAATCCATGGACTCAACATTAGTCATAAAGAACTCATATACTTATTGCAAAAATCTACAAGTTATCGAAGCAAATTATTACGCGCATGCTCCTAGGGGGATAGATTGGTAGGAAAAGACCATCGCTCGTCCCCGACCGCCACTCATAAGGAAGACAATCAATAAATAAATAATGCTCCGACTTCATCACATAACGGTTCACCATACGTGCATGCTACGGGAATCACAAACTTTAGCACAAGTATTTCTCAAATTCACAACTACTCAACTAGCATGACTCTAATATCACCATCTTCATATCTCAAAACAATTATCAAGCATCAAACTTTTCTTAGTATTCAACGCACTCAAAAGAAAGTTTTACAAATCTTGAATACCAAGCATATTAAGATTGTTAAGCAAATTACCATGCTATTTAAGACTCTCAAAATAATCTAAGTGAAGCATGAAAGATCAATAGTTTCTATGAAATAAATCCACCACCGTGCTCTAAAAGATATAAGTGAAGCACTAGAGCAAAACTATATAGCTCAAAAGATAGAAGTGAAGCACATAGAGTATTCTATCAAATTCCAAATCATGTATGGCTCTCTCAAAAGGTGTGTACAGCAAGGATGATTGTGGTAAACTAAAAAGCAAAGACTCAAATCATACAAGACTCACTAAGCAGAACACATATCATGTGGTGAATAAAAATATAGCTCCAAGTAAAGTTACCGATGGAAGTAGACGAAAGAGGGGATTGTTGGGGAACGTAGCAGAATTTTAAAATTTTCTATGCATCACCAAGATCAATCTATGGAGTCATCTAGCAACGAGGGAGAGGGGAGTGCATCTACATACCCTTGTAGATCGCTAAGCGGAAGCGTTCAAGTGAACGGGGTTGATGGAGTCGTACTCGTCGTGATCCAAATCACCGATGATCCTAGTGCCAAACGGACGGCACCTCCGCGTTCAACACACGTACAGCCCAGGGACGTCTCCTCCTTCTTGATCCAGCAAGGGGAGAGGAGAAGTTGAGGGAAAACTCCGACAGCACGATGGCATGGTGGTGATGGAGCTCGTGGTTCTCCGGCAGGGCTTCGCCAAGCACTACGGAGGAGAACGAGGTGTTGGAGGAGGGAGAGGGCTGTGCCAGGGGAAGGGTGCGGCTGCCCTCTCTCTCCCTCACTATATATAGGGGAAGGGAGGAGGGGGAGGCGCCCTAGGGTTCCCTAGGGGAGGGGCGGCGGCCACAGGGGAAACCCTAGATGGGTTTGGGCGCCCCCACCCCCTAGGAAACTTGCCCCCCCCCCAAGCGGGGAGGGGCGGCTGCCCTAGGGGTGGCGCCCCCACCTCTCCTAGTTACGTGAGATGGGGTGGGAGGGGCGCTCAACCCCTTAGTGGGCTGATGTGCCCTCTCCCCTTGGCCCATAAGGCCCCCAACGCTTGCCGGGGCCTCCGAAACCCCTTTCGGACATGCTGGTCATCACCTGGTACCCCCGGAACAATTCCGGACTCCAATACCCTTCATCCAATATACCGATCTTCACCTCCAGACCATTCCGGAGCTCCTCGTCATGTCCGTGATCTTATCCGGGACTCTGAACAACCTTCGGTAACCACATACTATTTCCTATAACAACTCTAGCGTCACCGAACCTTAAGTGTGTAGACCCTACGGGTTCGGGAACCATGTAGACATGACCGAGACAACTCTCTGGCCAATAACCAACAGCGGGATCTGGATACCCATGATGGCTCCCACATGTTCCACGATGATCTCATCGGATGAACCACGATGTCGAGGATTCAATCAATCCCGTATACAATTCCCTTTGTCCTGCGGTATTGTACTTGCCCGAGATTCGATCGTCGGTATCCGATACCTTGTTCAATCTCGTTACCGGCAAGTCTCTTTACTCGTTCCATAACACATCATCCCGTGATCAACTCCTTGGTCACATTGTGCACATTATGATGTTGTCCTACCGAGTGGGCCCAGAGATACCTCTCCGTCACATGGAGTGACAAATCCCAGTCTCGATTCGTGCCAACCCAACAGACACTTTTGGAGATACCCGTAGTGCACCTTTATAGCCACCCAGTTATGTTGTGACGTTTGGTACACCCAAAGCATTCCTACGGTATCCGGGAGTTGCACAATCTCATGGTCTAAGGAAATGATACTTGACATTAGAAAAGCTTTAGCATACGAACTACACGATCTTTGTGCTAGGCTTAGTATTGGGTCTTGTCCATCACATCATTCTCCTAATGATGTGATCCCGTTATCAACGACATCCAATGTCCATGGTCAGGAAACCGTAACCATCTATTGATCAACGAGCTAGTCAACTAGAGGCTTACTAGGGACATGGTGTTGTCTATGTATCCACACATGTATCTGAGTTTCCTATCAATACAATTCTAGCATGGATAATAAACGATTATCACGAACAAGGAAATATAATAATAACTAATTTGTTATTGCCTCTAGGGCATATTTCCAACAGGGATGCCTTCCGGGGCATCCCCAAGCTTTGAAATTTTGGTGTCCCTAGATTATCTTGGGGGTGCCATGGGCATCCCCAAGCTTAGTCTCTTGCCACTCCTTGTTCCATAATCCATCAAAATATTTCACCCAAAACTTGAAAACTTCACAACACAAAACTCAACAGAAATCTCGTGAGCTCCGTTAGCGAAAGAAAACAAAAGACCACTTCAAGGTACTGTAATGAACTCATTCTTTATTTATATTGGTGTTAAACCTACTGTATTCCAACTTCTCTATGGTTTATAAAATATTTTACTAGTCATAGATTCATCAAAATAAGCAAACAACACACAAAAATAGAATCTGTCAAAAACAGAACAGTCTGTAGTAATCTGTAACTAACGCAAACTTTTGGATCCTCAAAAAGTTCAGCCAAAATAGGACGACCTAGGCAATTTGTTTATTGATCAGCAGCAATTGGAATCACTATTTTATCACGTTCTAAACAGAAAGTTTCTGGAAATTACAGAAAGATCAAATAACTATCATCCAAGAAGATCATATAGGTTTAACTTGGCACAAAAACTAATTAAAACATAAAACCACATCTAAACAGAAGGTAGATGGATTATTTATTCCTAAACAGAAGAAAAAGCAAAAAAAATAAAAATAAAATTGGGTTTCCTCCCAACAAGCGCTATCGTTTAACACCCCTAGCTAGGCATAAAAGCGAGGATAGATCTAGGTATTGCCATCTCTGGTAGGCAATCCATAAGTGGCTCTCATGATAGATTCATATGGTAATTTTCTTTTCTTCTTAGGGAAGTGTTCCATGCCTTTATTTAATGGAAATTGGAATCTAATATTCCCTTCCTTCATATCAATAATTGCACCAATCGTTCTAAGGAAAGGTCTACCAAGAATAATAGGACAAGAAGGATTGCAATCTATATCAAGAACGATAAAATCTATGGGCACATAATTCCTATTTGCAACAATAAGAACATCATTAATTCTTCCCATAGGTTTCTTAATAGTGGAATCCGCAAGGTGCAAGTTTAGAGAGCAATCATCAAAATCATGGAAATCTAGCAAATCGCACAAGTTTTGGGAATAGTAGAAACACTAGCACCCAAATCACATAAAGCATAAAATTCATGATCCTTAATCTTAATTTTAATAGTTGGTTCCCACTCATCATAAATCTTTCTGGGGATGGAAACTTCCAACTCAAGTTTTTCTTCATAAGATTGCATCAAGGCATCAACGATATGTTTGGTAAAGGCTTTATTTTGACTATAAGCATGAGGAGAATTTAGCACAGATTGCAACAAGGAAATACAATCAATTAAATAGCAACTTTCATAATTAAATTCCTTGAAGTCCAAAATAGTGGGTTTAGCAACATCTAGGGTTTTGCTTTGTTTAATCCCACTTTTATCAATTTCATCATCAAGATCTAAATACTCCGAATTGTTGGAACGCGTTCTAGGTAAAGGTGGATCATATTCAGTCCCATCATTATCAAGATTCATATTGCAAAACAAAGATTTAATAGGAGACACATCTATAACTTTTAGATCTTCATCTTTATTTTCATGGAAATTGGAATAACACGCTTTAATAAAGGCATCTTTCGTAGCACGCATCCTAGCGGTTCTTTCCTTGCACTCATCAATGGAAATTCTCATGGATTTGAGAGACTCATTGACATCATGCTTAGGAGGAATAGATCTAAGCTTTAAAGAATCAACATCAAGAGAAATTCTATCAACGTTCCTAGACAATTCATCAACTTTAAGCAATTTCCATAATTATTAGAAGGATTACTAGGATAAGGCCTAGGATTAAAATTCCCTCTATACGCGTTGTTACCAAAATTATTCCTACCAATAAAATTCACATCCATAGATTCATTATTATTCTCAATCAAAGTAGACAAAGGCATATCATTAGGATCAGAAGAAACACTCTTAGTAGCAAATAATTTCATAAGTTCATCCATCTTTTCACTCAAAACATTAATTTCTTCTATCGCATGCACTTTTTTATTAGTAGATCTTTCAGTGTGCCATTGAGAATAATTAACCATAATATTATCTAGGAGTTTAGCATCTCCTGAAGTGATTTCCATAAAACTGCCTCCCGCGGCCGAATATAAAATTTTTCTAGAAGCAAAATTCAATCCGGCATAAATTTTTTGTATAATCATCCACAAGTTCAAACCATGAGTAGGGCAATTACGTATCATTAATTTCATTCTCTCCCAAGCTTGTGCAACATGTTCATGATCAAGTTGCTTAAAATTCATAATATCGTTTCTAAGAGAGATGATCTTAGCGGGAGGAAAATATTTAGAGATAAAAGCATCTTTGCACTTGTTCCAAGAATCAATACTATTTTTAGGCAAAGACGAAAACCAAGGTTTAGCACGATCTCTAAGCGAAAAAGGAAATAGCTTCAATTTGACAATATCATTATCAACATCTTTCTTCTTTTGCATATCACACAAATCCACGAAGCTATTTAGATGAGTAGCGGCATCTTCACTAGGAAGGCCGGCGAATTGATCTTTCATAACAAGATTCAACCAAGCAGTATTGATTTCACAAGATTCAGTGTTGGGAAGAGGAGCAGTCGGAGTGCTAAGAAAATCATTATTGTTGGTATTGGTAAAGCCACGCAATTTGGTACTATCTTGAGCCATCATGACAAGCAAGCAATCCAACACACGAGCAAACAAAAAGCAAGCAAGAAAAAGGCAAACGGAAAAGAGAGGGCGAATAAAACGGCAAGGGTGAAGTGGGGGAGAGGAAAACGAGAGGCAAATGGAAAATAATGTAATGCGAGAGATAAGGGATTGTGATGGGTACTTGGTATGTTGACTTTTGCGTAGACTCCCCTGCAAAGGCGCCAGAAATTCTTCTTGCTACCTCTTGAGCACTGTGTTGGATTTCCCCGAAGAGGAAAGGATGATGCAGCAAAGTAGCGTAAGTATTTCCCTCAGTTTTTGAGAACCAAGGTATCAATCCAGTAGGAGGCTACGCGTGATTCCCTCGTACCTACACAAAGCAAATAACTTCTCGCAACCAACGCGAATAGGGGTTGTCAATCCCTTCACGGTCACTTACGAGAGTGAGATCTGATAGATATGATAGATAATATTTTTGGTATTTTTGGTATAAAGATGCAAAGTAAAATAAAAGGTAAAGTAAATAGCAAAGCAATAATAAAGTGATGGAAGATTGATATGATGAAGATAGACCCTGGGGCCATAGGTTTCACTAGTGGCTTCTCTCAAGAGCATAAGTATTCTACGGTGGGTGAACAAATTACTGTTGAGCAATTGACATAATTGAGCATAGTTATGAGAATATCTAGGTATGATCATGTATATAGGCATCACGTCCGATACAAGTAGACCGACTCCTGCCTGCATCTACTACTATTACTCCACTCATCGACCGCTATCCAGCATGCATCTAGAGTATTAAGTTCAAGAAAACAGAGTAACGCCTTAAGCAAGATGACATGATGTAGAGGGATAAATTCATGCAATATGATAAAAACCCCATCTTGTTATCCTCGATGGCAACAATACAATACGTGCCTTGCTGCCCCTACTGTCACTGGGAAAGGACACCGCAAGATTGAAACCAAAGCTAAGCACTTCTCCCATTGCAAGAAAAACCAATCTAGTAGGACAAACCAAACTGATAATTCGAAGAGACTTGCAAAGATAACCAATCATACATAAAAGAATTCAGAGGAGATTCAAATATTATTCATAGATAATCTTGATCATAAACCCACAATTCATCGTCTCAACAAACACACCGCAAAAAGAAGATTACATCGAATAGATCTCCACGAGAGAGGGGGAGAACATTGTATTGAGATCCAAAAAGAGAGAAGAAGCCATCTAGCTACTAACTATGGACCCGAAGGTCTGAGGTAAACTACTCACACTTCATTGGAGAGGCTATGGTGATGATGTAGAAGCCCTCCGTGATGGATGCCCCCTCCGGCGGAGCTCCGGAACAGGCACCAAGATGGGATCTCGTGGATACAGAAAGTTGCGGCGGCGGAATTAGGTTTTTGGCTCCGTATCTGATCATTTAGGGGTACGTAGGCATATATAGGAGGAAGGAGTATGTCGGTGGAGCTTCGGGGGGCCCACGAGGCAGGGGGGCGTGCCCTAGGGGGGTGGGCGCGCCCCCCATCCTCGTGACCACCTCCCTTCTTTCTTGATGTGGGGTCCAAGTCTCTTGGATCATATTCGGTGAGAAAATCACGTTCCTAAAGGTTTCATTCCGTTTGATATTCCGTTTCTTCGAAACACTGAAATAGGGAAAAAACAGCAATTCTGGGCTGGGCCTCCGGTTAATAGGTTAGTCCCAAAAATAATAAAAAAGTGGAAAATAAAGCCCGATATGGTCCAAAACAGTAGATAATATAGCATGGAGCAATCAAAAATTATAGATACGTTGGAGACGTATCAGGGGGCCACATCGCGGAGACGCGTGCCGCCTCTTCAGACATGCCATCACACCATCCGGTTGTGGTAGGTCAGCCCATAGAAACAACTAGGAGCAACGTCCCCTTCGTATAGACCCGATGCGGCTGTTTCCCCCCTCCAGGTGTCGGCGTCGGCACTGTCGGTGAGGGGGGCCACATCGCGGAGACGTGTGCCGCCTCTTCAGACATGCCACCACACCACCCGGTTGTGGTAGGTCAGCCCATAGAAACAACTGGGAGCAACGTCCCCTCCGTATACACACGATGCGGCTGTTTCCTCCCTCCAGGTGCCGGCATCGGCGCCGTCCGTAGGGGGCCACACCCCGGACATGAGGGGGTCATACTACGGAGACGCGTGCCGGGCGTTTGCAACCGCCACAACACTTCTGTCGGCACATAGCTGTTTTTGATTTTAATATAATATAAGGATCTATATTCAAAAGAACATGACGGCACATTATTAACGTACTCAAAAAAAATACAAACTACATATATATTTGTAATCTATAGAAGAAATTTCACCAAATCGATAAATAATGTATGTATGTTTATATTTACACATGGTACATGTAAGTTAATCAAATAATAATACATGAAAAAACATCAAAAATTGTATATGCAAAAAAAGAAAAATATATATAACTATGCCGACAGCAATGCGGCAGGGGTAGGTGGCCGGCGCGCCACTGATCGATGATGTGGCGTGCAAATCTATGCCGACGGCCGCCCGTCTCTGCCGGTGGCATAGCTTTAACGTCGTTAGCCGTCGGTTATGGGAGGGGTCGCCGGGCCTATAGCTATGCCAACGGCGGCTGTAGGCGTACGCGTAGCTAGGCCGACGGTGTTTTTGTGCCGACGGGGGCCGTCGGTATAGCTTTGGGTAGCCCGGCGGCCTATATACGCCGATGGCCTGGACCTGGCTGTCGTCATAGCCCGCCGTAGGCCGACGGGGGCCGTCGGTATAGCTCTGGGTAGCCCGGCGGCCTATATACGCCGACGGGCTGGACCTGGCTGTCGGCATAGCCCGCCGTAGGCCGACGGGGGCCATCGGCATATATTCGGACGCCGGGGTAGTGCTCTGTTCCGGTAGTGCTAATGACCTCCTAAATTGGATATTAAGGGGGATTGTTTGTAGTACTACAGTGACATAAGCTTATTCGCGTTGTCTTTTTTATACCATTTCTCTGCAACTCAACAAAACCAAACTAGAAAATGTGTAATCTAGAGTGAGCATTCACTGGATACCATTTACTTGAAAGATGCATGGAGTAGAGAAGCACATGCTCTCGCACAAAAGCAATGTCTGGACTTAAATAACATAATCGGTCGTCGATTCACAAGATGCCTTTTTGTTTCCATGCATGTGTACACGGATTTTGATTTTTGGATTGGGTTTTTTCCGCCCATGAACGGGATGGCCGAATTTCAGTCATTTCAAAAATTTAAGCAAATCTCGGACGAAATTGCAAGAGCAAGATTTGAATTTTTGGCTGAAATTTGACCAAAATTTAAGAGAAATTTGAAATCAAGCAGAATAAAAGTATAGCAGACGAGCTCTGGGGATTAAAAAAACTAAATCAGTCCAATAATAACCCTTACACATTAGTTCTAAACTTGACCGTAAGCATCGGAGAAGCATCGGAGAAGCAACGAAGAAGGAAGTGCCCTGATGCTACCAAGTTGACATGGGTCCGAGTTCTCGACGAGAACAAGGAGTTGAGATGGATCTATGGAACGAATACCAAGATCCATAACCAGAATGTACAGATTTGTGTGAAATTGATGCAATTAGTTAAAGTCTTGGTGCAGCGAAAATAACGTGGAAAGATTCCTACAGATGAAACATCTGCATGTGTATTTGTCTTGCCTGCCGAAAGCTGGCTGCAAAGCCTGCCCAGTTTTTCAGACACTCTGTTTGATTACTTTTTGTATCTTACGGTTACAAATGTACCTTGTCATGATGTTACTTAATTGTGCTGATTAGGTCACGGGACAGTTGTAATAAACAGATAAACAAAGGGATGTGTTGCAATTCCTTATTTTACATTGTTCTCTTCCCCTTTGTAAAGCATTATGGCGGTTTCTTTACAGGGAATCGATGAGAAGGCTCCTTTGTTAAAAAAAAAAAGATAAACACTTGGCCACATCGTTTCACTTGCTTCTTCTGCATTGCCCTGTTTGTTCTTCTTCTCAAAGTCTCAGCATAGGAAAAGCTCTTTGGAGCTATCAGCAGCTACTGTAAGTTGCATTTTTGGAAGGGGTTTAGTTTCAGTACACTCTGTACTGGAGGTGGAGATGATTGCTACTGAAGGAGGAGATCATTGGAAAGACTGGGGATAAATTGCAGCATGGGTTGAGAAAGCAGGTAGGGAGATGAGATGCCGAGAACGAGATAGTAGTTTTTTGTAACTCTGTAAAGAGGGGTAGTAGGTGAGATTCAGATCTTTTTTCATCTTCAATAATCGGTCATGGATTCACAAGATGCCTCCTTTTTCCCCAGTATTTTAAGACGGCGAGACATCTTTTTGAAGATGAATTTGAAAAAGGATACTGACAGAGTGTTTTTTCATACCGTTTCTCAACAAAGATGAATTTGAAAAAGGATACTGACAGAGTGTTTTTTCATACCGTTTCTCAACAACTCCTCAGCAACACCAAACTAGCCATATTGAAGGCATAATCTAGAGTGAGCTTTAGCTGGATACTTACTTGAAAGCTACGTAGAGGAGTAGAGAAGCACATGCTCTCACACGAAAAAAGATGGGTCTGGAGTCTGGACTGACATAACATAATCGGTCGTTGATTCACAAGATGCCTCATTGTTTCCATGCATGTATACATGTTATAGCCACAAGAAAAGCGGAAACTGAGATCCATTTTCATTTTTGTAACACAAATACATGCACAATATACTCCCATTTCGATGCCACAGATATATTTCAATTACAGTGCAACCACCTTTAAGTCTGGATGAGTTCGTGGCACAAGTAATTAAGGTCCCCAAGTGGTGTTCCGATTCACCAGTGGAAACATTTGAAAATTTTGACAGTGCATTCTGAAATTCCAAAAACTCCCATTGCAAAAAGAATTAAACAGTACAACCATTCATGGACTGCTAAATCAACAAATAGTTTCACCGATAAAAGAAAGTTACAGGAAAAGAGGAAAAAATATATATAAATCAGTGACACTAGAGATACGGCGCAAGTCATGCACATGAAAAATCCCCAGCCAACGTATGCTAGGTAGAAGCAAAACAATACCCTTTTTTTTAAGATCCAGCATCGCTGGCATTTCATTGATAATAGCAGGAAGCAGTGGAAAAACAACAAGGTGGTGAAGGTCCTAGGACCAGATCCGAAGATCAAAGAAAGAGAAGAGAAAAACAACAGCCCTAAAAGCTGCAGCTGAACACTACATACAAACCATACTAAGGCAGCGCAGCTCCGACTCCGACGGTGAACTACTAAGAAGACTAGGCAGGGGTGGCGTCACAGAGGATCACCGAACGAGCTATCTGTCACGCGTCATCGTATACCACCGGCCGCCCACCGCGGCTTCGACTTCACAGCAACAGGCAGTCGAGGCACACCTACGGACTCGCCGGAGAAGAAGAGCCGACTACCACGACCAAGACCACGATTCCGACATTGCTCATCGCCGTCATCGTTGCCACAGAAACCACCATGCATGTCCAGTTGTAGGAAGCACCAAGGGGATCAAAGTCTTCAAGACGGTGCCCTAAAGAGGGGAAGGGCGTTGAAGACGACGCCACCGCCCGACCCTGCAACAGGATCTGGGTTTTCACCCGAAGGACTTGATCCGAGAGATGTGGCTGTGATATTCCCGACGGCGCCTCCAAGGAGAATAGCGACGCCCACAGGCGATGTCGCCGCCGACCGGCGAGCACCCACTACTAGGAAAAGGCCTACTAATGGCGCACCGGTTTTGCCTACTAATGGCGCACCACCGGTGGGCCATTAGTATCACGCCACTAGAATTTTTTACTAATGGCACACCACTGGTGCGCCATTAGTATCTGGTATGCTAATGGCGCACCAGGCAGTGCGCCATTAGTTTTGCCCACGGTGCGCCACTAGTGTTTGCTATACTAATGGCGCACCACATGGTAGTGCGCCATTAGTAACAATTTTTTTAATTTTTTTTCTTAATCTCAGGTCACTATTTCACCTATGAGATATCCAACACATATATATACAACAAGCATCCATATAACAATCATAGCCAACACACAAGTTCCATCATATATACACACATAGCCAACACACAAGTTCATCATATATACATACATAGCCAACACATAGTTCCATCGTTACATATTACAAAAGTTTCACATTGTTCATCCAACACCTTTATTCATCAATTCACAAAAGTTTCACATTGATACAAAATAAAAACACAAATGGAAAAGAAGCACTCCATCCATGCAAGCTTCCGTGAATTAAATCAAATCTGCAAAATGATAAACAAGAAGTTAGAAGAAGAAAAAGAACAAGACTAGAAGAATACTAGAAGAAGAAGAACACTAGAAGAAGAATAAGAAGAATTTTGGAAAAGAAGAAGAATAAGAAGAAGGCTATAAGCTTATTATGTAAACTTGATCATTTTGTGCTAACATAAGTTATTTTGGAGCTAACCTATAGGAAACTAAGCATATAAGCTCTAAGTTAGTATATTAGAGCCAACTTAGGTAAAATGAAGCTAACCTATGTCATTTTGGAAAAAAAGAAGAATAAGAAAAAGACTATAAGCTTATTATGTAAACTTGATCATTTTGTGCTAACATAAGTTATTTTGGAGCTAACCTATAGGAAACTAAGCATATAAGCTCTAAGTTAGCATATTAGAGCCAACTTAGGTAAAATGAAGCTAACTTATAGGAAACTAAGCATATTAGAGATAACATAGGTAACTAAGTATATATAT